>NC_069500.1:131379529-131679529 GCF_027579735.1 Bombina bombina
ACAGAAACATGGGTCATCAAGCTCCATTCGGAGCTTGATAAATAGACCCCATAAATTCAATCCCGGAGAGGTGGAAACCGTACTGAATTATAGTATTGATGTATGCTGGGCTATATCAGCGATCAGTATTACTATGACAATAGAGTTTAATCAGGGATAAAATTTTCCTATTTATACAAATTTATACTTCAGGATGTCATGGGTTACAAACAATGTGCTAGATTCTGAAATATACCATATAAGTTCTCAGAATTTTGAATTCAAGCTAATTCAAATCTATTTGCCAGCCTCATGATGATGCATTACTCTTAGGTTTTTAAATGTATCCAGCTAAGGCAGGGGTTGCCAGCCTTTCAGACCTCAGGGACCACTAAACTCACAATTTTGAATTCCATGTACCTCTAACATGATTTTTTTTAAAAAAAGGTACAAATCTCTATAATGTACATATATATAAAGTATATATATATATATATATATATATATATATATATATATATATATATACTGTATATATATATATATATATATATATATAAAGATATATATAGATATAGATATATAGATATATACACACACATACTGTACATAACTTTGTATAACCATAGCTAAGTTATTTACGTATATACTTACACATTTTTAAGAATTATTTTTTGGAATTTACTAACTGAATGACAGAACTGAGAGAATGCAGACAGATGAAGGGTGAGTGTCAACTTTTGAGCTGGAAACAGAGAGGCCAAAAGTGGGAAAAAAATAACTATGTTTAAAACGACCACAAGACTTCCAAGTTTCCTCCCCAGTTAGGAATTATTCAAGACTACCTATGATCATGGACAGGCAATGGAGTCACGACTGATGTTACTGGCAATTATTATAATACTGGTGGGATGTGGCTGATCTGCTGGATGGCAATTACTGGAATTCAGGTGGAATGGCTTTGTGTACAGGAAAATTATTAGAATGAAAAATAATATTTAATTAAAATAAAGAAGATGGAGGGGAGGAAGACAAACAGTGATGTAAGTCCATCTGAAGGAACTAGGAAAATAACTACAAAGAGACTTATATGCTCCTTTCCATTGGTTCACATTATGGGCTCGATTTATCAACCGTCAATCGGTCATGATTCATGATTCATGTCCACTGGACATTGCTGCAGGCTGACAGCAGCAATGCTTGTACAATGCCGCCCATTGGCAAATCGGCCACTAGCAGGGGTTGTCAATCATCCGGAATGTATCGGATCGGGATGATTTCAATCTTCCGCTTTTTAGGTGGCAGATAGGTAAAGGAGCAGCAATTATACAACCGCTGCTTATAACTTTTGTTTCAGGCGAGCCTGAAACAATTGGCCTCCAAAGCAGCATCCGCTGCTTGATAAATGGAGACCTAGCTATGTGTACAGCTAGCTCCCAGTAGTGCATTACTGCTCCTTCAACAAAAAATACCAAGTAAACAAAGCTAATTTAATAATATAAGTACATTTTAAAGTTGCTTAAAATTCTATGCTCTTTTTGAATCATTAAGAAAAATTGTGGGTTTTATGTCCCTTTGACATGCTCAGTTTACATATATTTTTTATAATAAAATGTTAAAATATATGTTATATCTTATTCAAACAGTGAAATCTGTACATAAATTAAATATGATTACAGAAATGCTCATTTATGATTGCAGTGAAGTATTTAAGGGTTTACATTAATTCTAAAATTAATCAGCATGAAATTGGTCATTGATAACGTTATGTTTTCATATCATTGGTTAAAGGGACATAATACTCATATGCTAAATCCCTTGAAACTGATGCAGTATAACTGTAAAAAGCTGACAGGAAAATATTACCTGAGCATCTCTATGTAAAAAAAGGAAGATATTTTACCTCACAATTTCCTCAGCTCAGCAGAGTAAGTTCTGTGTAAAAAGTTATACTCAGCTGCTCCCAACTGCAGGTACAAAAAAAATGAAGAAATGAACAGCCGCCAATCAACATCAACAGTGCTAAGGTCATGAACTCTTTTACTGTGATTTCATGAGATTTCACTTAACTCTCATGAGATTTCATTGTAAACTTCCTTACACTGAATAGGGAAATAAGATGAGTGTGCACGAAAGCTCGCTCCTTCCACTGTCCCAGGACAGACATACGGATTTGGTGCTTAGAATTCCTTTACAATGGGATGTGGCTAGTGAGGAACCTTTGAGGTAAAATATCTTTCTTTTTTACATAGAGATGTTCAGGTGATATTTTCTAGTCAGCTTTTTACAGCTATACTGCATCACTTTCAAGTGTTTAAACATTTGGGTATTATGGCCCTTTAAGTGGAAAAACCTGAATTCAAGCATATTAGACAGTCATCTTTAATATTATATTAATTTATTGTCAAACATATAATACTTCTTTAAATATCCTTGTGAGAATCTCTTTGAAAATCATGTGATAGCTGTTTTCAATTTAAAAAAAAACCAAAATTTTTGTTGGAGTATTTACCCAAAATACCAGAGCCATAGATATATCACAATGTAACTTTTATTTTTAAATTGCTTATACGGCTTCACTAATTGATTTGAATAACTTTTAAACTTATACTGTATATAAAAATTAGCCTGGCAAATTGTTAATGGAGATTTAAAAAACAAACAAGTTAGGCAATAAATTGTAAAAAGGTGACTGGAACATAACAATGCTAAGGACTTTCCAGGGCAGCAGTTGATATAGTGATCTTCTATTTATAGTGTTAAGACAGCTTCAATCTCATTATTTGTACTATTTCTGCAGAGCTAATTTGCACTTTTTATTAATAACCCAAAACATTATTTTGTGATTCAGACAGAGCATACCATTTAAGCAGTTTCCAATTTACTTATATTATTAAATTTGCTTTATTCCCGTGATATTCTGTGTTGAAGAGTCACCTAGGTAGGCATCTGCCATCTACAAAACTGCTGTCATAAAGTGCTCCAGAAATGGGCCATCTAATAAGCATACGTCCATGCTTTTAAACAAAAGATATATTAAGAAAATGAAAACAATTGATAATAGAAGTAAATTAGATTTTTTTATATAAATTGTATTCTATATCTGATTCATGAAAAAAATTATAGGGCTGTAAAAACTAATTGGCAAGATTGATCATAAAAATAGTTGCCAACAAATCTCATTATCGATTAGGTGGTCTACGATTAGTTGGTAACTTGCACGGCACCAGCTGCTTTACTCCGATGAACTTGTGTACATGGTATTGTGCAAAACATTGTATGTATTATTTTTTTTCTATCCGATTAATCGGCTGATTGTTTTTTGATTAATCAGAATGAAAAAAATATTTAAACTAACCAACTAACCACAGCCCACCTAATTGATAATGATAATGAGATTCATTGGCAACTATTTTTATGATTAATCTTACAGAATAGTTGTTGCAGCCCTAAAAAAGTGTGTTTTTATCCCTTTAATCTCCTTCCCATACCACATACAAATACAACTCTCTGTGTATTAACTGGGCTGGGGATCCTTAGAGCCTGTACTGATCAGTGGATTAAAATGTGATTACACTAAACATATTCATATGGAGCCTATGACAGAGCACTATTTAAACATGAGAAAGGATAAAATATCAATAGATTATCTCAACTAGGGTGTTAACAATGCGCTAGATTCAAAGACGCTGTCTTGAGGTTGCTTAAGGGACTCTTTGTAAAGAGATCTTGTTCACAGTTCATTGAGTATTGCTTCACCTCCCATTTCCAGCTTTTCGTTAGTTGCATGAGTTGCCCAATATATGATATGTCACACATGAAATGAGAACCATTAGCAATGAAAAAATATATATAATTACATCATGTAACTGTTTGTAATTGTAGAATATTTGCTGTTTTGTTTCGCTAAAGCAGTGTCACTGGATAGAACGTCTATTTTGATTATAATGGAATTCAACTTGCAATGTTGTAATGTTGTGGAGACTTCTTTCTCTAATATATATTGATTTCACAAATGGGTTCTAGTGAATCTAGGCCAATAACTTAGATTTTTACAATTTGATATAAGATAGGCAATATTACAGTAAAAGGCCTAAGATACTGTTGCTATTAGGAATGTATCTTTTTCGCCTTTTGAAGAAAACGTCCATACATCGCGTTCAGCAAATTTCAGAGGCGGATTTATACTTTTGAAAGTGAAACACACCAAAATCTTTGCCGGATTTATCTTGTGAAAGATTTGCAAATAAAATTGCTGAATGTGGCCTAGTTGCTATTATGTTATAGCGGCTCTTATAGAAAGTCGCTATTACTTGGTAATTGATGCAATGCTTGAGCTGCTGAACTTTCTGCAGCTGGTATGTGATGGCAGGCATACCACTACTGATAGCTACAGGATTAACACTCTGCTATGATTCTGTCATTAACAGTAAGCTTATCTAGGCCTACATATTTAGTTAGACGTACAATACATACATAGAGAAGTCAGATAATTTGGTTAAATAATTTAAAGGGATAACTTTTTATTTTATGATTCCGATAGAGAATGCGACTTTAAACAACTTTATTATTATTATATAAATATATATTTTTACTGCTATTATCAATTTTTCTTAATTCTCTTGGATCCTTTTGTTGAAAAGAAGGGACATGCCCATTTCTGGATCACTATATGGCAACAGTTTTGCAAGAATGTTATCAAAGAGCACTAGATGGAGATGTTTTTTTAAAATGGTATGCTCTATCTGAATCACAATTTTTTTTTTGGGGGGGGTTCTTATTCCTTTAAGTGTTCAGTGAATTATGAGACAATGTAAAATGTAAGTAAAGTATTAACTGTCAGAATAAATTGTACTGTACATTTCCATTTGTTTTGTTCTATTTGTAAGAAACTAATTTCTTTAGTTATTCTGTGCTGATTTCAATAAAGTTGATAGACTTTTACTGAAATGCGAAGTAAATTCAATTTCATTCCTTAACACGAAAAACAAAGTATAAATGTGTTATGACAACATTAAATTTATAGCAGTTTATTGACATTGCATATTCAGTCCTCAGAATGATGGTGGAATTCACATTTCAACAATAAACTCACAATTGATTATATTAATTTCCTTTACTTCCTTTTCAGCTTCATGGTGCCATGTATGGAAGTGGAATTTATCTTAGTCCTTTATCAAGCATATCATTTGGTTACTCAGGTGATTATATCTTCTCTAATACATGATGACACTGCGCACAACTAGATATATTTTGTACAAAGTGAACATTTTGAAAACGTCCTTGCTGATGCAAATATATATAGTAACTGAAAAAAATTACAATAAGTTATATTTATTTTCATATCATAAGACAAGAAGTACAAGGGGATAACTAATTTTATTTCTCATCTTAAAGGGATGAATAAGAAGCAACAGAAAGTGTCAGCCAAGGATGATCCCCCATCAAGCAACAAAAGCAGTAGCGCAGTACAGGTACATACTGAATCTATGGGTATCATAGTGATATCTATACATAGATAGATAGATAGATAGATAGATAGATAGATAACAAGATGTTCTACCTACATGTTTCTGGATGGGGTTAGTGTGGTTTTCCAGTGACAAGCTATTAGGGATTTAGCTACATTGAGTCCTATCTGTAGTAAATGTAATCTAGGTTTACAAGGGAATTTAGGTAAATCATTCAATAAAACTATTCTTGGTGTCAAAGAGAAATCATTAGTGACCACTGACCATAAGTGAATTTCAACTTTTTGCCATAAGGGTTGGATCTTTGTACAATGCACCCACATATGAAGTAGGCTACCACTCTCTCCACACACCCTCCAACACCTCCTGGAGGCTTTGAGTAAATTTATTAAAGACTAGTCGGACAGGAGTGTACATATTTGCATTATTTATTATTGCATACCAATCGAAGTGCAAACATACATGAGTGAGCAGGGTCTGTCAATCTCCCCAGTCGTTAAAGTGCGGGGGAATTGACATACACCACATAATAGGTTGTGCAGTGGGTTAAGAAACAGCGGTCTGATGACTGCTGCTTCTTAACTCTTGGCTGCAGGCTCGCTCATGCGAACCTGCAGGTGACAGGGCTCTGAAGTTTCTTATCAGAGCTTCATAATGGATTCCTAAGTGTCAATGGGGTTAGATACCACAGAAGCAGCAGTTTGTAGTTAAGTTCTTAGATTAGTGTTGAGGTAAAGGATTTGCAAGATGCTTAAAGAAATTCCATTATATTCCCTCTATCTTCACCTCCAAATCTCTTTGATAGATGTTTTATTATTAAGCCTGTGCTAAAGTAAAATAATGTGCTCTACTTGGATAACAGTTATTTACTGTACAGATAAGCACATAATATTCATTTAAAAATTCCTCCTCCTGCTGGGACAAGGCTCCAGTAGCGATTGCACATTAGCTGATTTTTATTTAACACTATCTGGCTTGTAATGAAAACACAAATAAACTGCTCAATTGTTTTTTTGCTTTTTTACTTGAATGTCCCTTTATTTATTTTTATGTTCGTTGAAATATTTTCTTAAAAATTACAAGCATATGTTTTGAAATATCTGCCACTAGACAGGACAACCTCATATAGGTCATATACCCCATATAAGAGACCTAAGGAAATATTCTGCATGTGCAGGCATTCCAGAAAAACAAAGCTTAATCTGTAAACTGTTATTTTGCATTTTTATGTTCACATCAGAGAATAGTCCTCATTTATTAAGTAGCAGACAAGGTTCATTTCCAGGGAACCTGTACACTTACATTTAGGGTTAGTGCCACAGCATTATCTACCCAAATGTATCATTGCACAAGTATGTGCTTGTGCAGTCCTTCTGGAGAAATCAGTTCGGGATGATTTAACACTGTGAAGTTGATGGAGGGAAAAGGCATTTGCAGCTTCATAAATGAAGTACACCATTTTAATTCATCTTAGGCCATAGTTCAGTTTATCCCAGTGTAACTAAGTATGCATGCTTTTCTTTATTATCTGTTGCAGTTAAAGGGACAGTCTAGTCAAAATTAAACTTTCATGATTCAGATAGGGCATGACATTTTAAACAACTTTCCAATTTACTTTTATCCTTAAATTTGCTTTGTTCCCTAGGTGGTATTTTTGAAAAGCATTTTGGAATTCTGGTGTAGACTGTCCCTTTAAGTAAAAATAGTAATGACAAACACCCCCTTTAGTAAAATAATGTATTGTAGAGTACATTAACATATCTAGAGATTTCTTTATCACAGTATGTCCATTGCAGCTAAAGAATTCTTGGCACAACAATGACAATGCAGCTGAATAAAACTCACTTTTAGCTTTTTGAAGGACATCTATGCAGAGGCATTCAAAAATATTTTTTTCAATCTAAAAGCACAGTTTACCCAGAATGCAGTCTAAAGGGCACCACTATCTCTGAGGCTTTTCACTTCCTGTGCGCTATATATTGCTCTTACCCTTAGTGGCACATGTACTATTCTATGGGTGTCAAAAGCATAATTCATGAGAGGGCATAATTAGAGGGCAGTGGAAAGTATATGAGTCAGTAGTACCTTCAGTGCTTTCAGTAATAAAGGATGCTGTTTAGAGAGAAGTTTAATTAGCTTAATGTTTACTCAAAAAGATCCCTTTGTTGCACTGGGACAAGAAAGCCCCTTTATATGCCACTATTTACATGCATTCCCCATGCATACATTATACTGTTGAAAAACATATCATACAATTTATGGTTTTATAAAGTTTTAGAATCGCTGCAATAATACCAAAGTTTTATTAAATGTCATATTGCAAAAAGTAACTTCATGTCATTCATTTTTTTTGGCAATAATAATCTAAAACATGGTTTTTTTAGTGCCATTCCTCAAGGAGCCCTAACAAGCCATATTTTAAGTATTTCCCTTCTGAGGCTGTTTATTTGCTCAGTCATTATAATTGTCTCACAGCCAGATTACGAGTTTTGCGTTATGGCTGGCTCGCTAATAACTTGTACGTTATTTTCCCCCGCTCACCTTTCATAGCGCTGCTATTACAGGTTTGCAAAAACCCGGCTTGTGCGGGCGATATGGTTGCGTTGAGCTCCATACCTCACCCAAATACAAGCAGTGTTTTGACATGCTCGTGCACGATTTCCCCATAGACATCAATGGGGAGAGCCAGCTAAAAAAAAAAAAGCCTAACACCTGCCATCATGGAGTGTAAAGCTCCGTAACGCAGCACAATTGATGTCTATGGGGAAAAAAAATGTATGTTAAAACATAACACCCTAACATAAACCCCGAGTCTAAACACCCCTAATCTGCTGCCCCTGACATCGCACCTACATTAGACTTATTAACCCCTAATCTGCTGCCCCCAATGTTGCCACCACCTACCTACACTTATTAACCCCTAATCTGCCACCTCCAATGTCGCCGCCGCCACTATACTAAAGTTTTTAACCCCTAAACCTCTGGCCTCCCACATCACTAACACTAAATAAATATATTAACCCCTAACGTAACCCTAAGTCTAACCCTAACACCCCCTAACTTTAACATAATTGAAATAATTCTAAATAAAACTTACTATTAATAACTAAATAATTCCTATTTAAAACTAAATACCTGTAAAAAAAACTAAGCTAGCTACAATATAACTAATAGTGTTCAGTGTTTTTTTTTTTTATTTCACAGGTAAGTTTGTATTTTTTTTAACTAGGTAGACTAGTTAGTAAATAGTTGTTAACTATTTACTAGCTACCTAGTTAAAATAAATACAAATTTACCTGTAAAATAAAACCTAACCTGAGTTACACTAACACCTTACATTACAATAAAATGAAATAAATTAAATTAAGAAAATACAATTATCTAAATTACAAAAAAATAAACACTAAATTACACAAAATAAAATAAGAAATTATCAAAAATAAAAACGAATTACTCCTAATCTAATAGCCCTATCAAAATAAAAATCCCTATCAAAATAAAAAAGCCCCCCCAACAGTAAAACCCACCACGCAAACAATCACCGCTCCAAACAAAACCCTATCTTAATAAACCTAAGCTCCCCATTGTCCTGAAAAGGGCATTTGGATGGGCATTGCCCTTAAATGGGCATTTAGCTCTTTTACATTGCCCAAAAGCCTAATATAAAAATAAAACCCACCCAATAAACTCTTAACACTAACCCCCATGATACACTTACAGTTTTTGAAGACCGGACATCCATCCTCATCCAGGCGGCAGAAGTCCTCATCGAAGCCAGCAGAAGTCTTCATCCAGATGGCATCTTCTATCTTCATCCATCCAGCACGGAGCGGGTCCATCTTTAAGAATTCTATCAGCCAATCAGAATGTAAGGGACGCCATCTTGGATGAACTAATTTAAACGGAAACTTCATTCTTCAGCAACCATCGTAAGAAGAGGATGCTCTGCGCTGAATGTCTTGAAGATGGATAGAAGATGCCATCTGGATGAAGACTTCTGCCGGCTTCGATGAGGACTTCTGCCGCCTGGATGAGGATGGATGTCCGGTCTTCAAAAACTGTAAGTGTCACATACCTGTTGTATACTCCTTTAAGGCACTAGGTCATCTGACAAAACACCTACAGTATTTCCCTTTCAGACACTACCTGAATGCTATTTAAGGCTCCTCCTCTATGTATACTTCGCTAGGTAATTTGCCTGTGTTAGTGGAAGTACGCTGCTTTCTAGTTCCGCTACTAGCCGGTTGCTTCTAGCCTCAAAGCCTAATTCCTGGGATACGTCTTTTGCCTCTCTGCTACTAAGATAGCAGCTCTCTGGATCCTGTTTCCTACGCTCTCGCTTGGCAACCTGAAACCGTTACCTCTCTCCAAGAGTCTCTGGGATAACACCGCACACGCCTCACTCTCCACAGCAGCCACAGTTGACATCATCTCTCACAGCCTGCACGCTCCTCATTGCGGACACACACAGCGCATTAGCTGCAGCTTCCAAGTTCCTGGTAACTAGGTACTGTACGTAACAACTTATGAACGGTACTGTGACTTTGTGACATTTATTGTTCTGCAGGAATTTGTGTTGCATTGCTAACCCTCACTGACTGTCATTATTTCATTGTTATTACCGCCCAAAATGGTCTCTGCCACATTTTCTTAAAGGTTTCTACTAGTAAATATTTAATCTCTTCCTGGAGTGTGTGCTGAGAACACTGTGTTGAGTGTGTGTGCATCTACCTTTCCTGCCTGGAAAACTACTGAGAGAGTGCATTAACCTTTACCTATCTGGAGTACAACTGAGTGTTCTTTAACCCCTATCTGCTTGCAAATCTACTAATACTTCCGTGGCTGCAAGTACTTCAACTGATCTTCACCACCTACATTGACTGATATTATTTGTTTCCTGAACTTCCTAACTATATTACCAACTAATTGTATATGTTAGAAAGATTATTCCATCCTTCCAGGATAAAGGAGTCTCCTATCTTAAATCCTCAGTAGAGCTATTACCATTCAAGCTCCTGTAGGATTATTTCCTTTAGCATATCCATTATTAAAATGACTATATTGTCATCCCTCAGCCAATGAACATAACTGAATCCAGATATTCTATCTATTGGATTCAAGGTTTGGAGTGAGTGGAAGTGGAAAATATAGTATTTAACTACATATCAGGTCCCTACAAATAGTAGGATAACAAGTATACTTACAGAACTTCGCAAACCTTACATATTACCTAGCCCAAAAATATATACTGTGACCTGACTCTTACATTTAATATGGATTTAACAGAATTATCTAACCGGGTTGGAACCCTCTCCCATAACATGGATTTGATGTTACAGGGGTTGAGAAAGATCCAGACTGAACATGAACTGCTTGGAAAGTTCATCAGCGATCACCTTCCACCTAAGGCTTCCACGGTAGATAACACGCCTGAACCACAGGTGTGCCCCTCTGAGAAGTTTACTGGGTTAAGAGACCACTTCAGGGAATTTAAGAACTCTTGTACACTCTTCTTTTCCTTAAAGCCAAGAACCTACTCCATAGATAAGATCAAGGTTCTAATGGTCATGAACTCAGGAAGTGGGCAAACACTTTCTATGAAAACAATGACCCCATTCTGAACTCGCTTGATAACTTCTTTGACGCTATGTCAATCCTCTATGAGGACCAACACAAACAGAACACAGCAGAAGCCTCAATCCGCACACTCCTCCAGGGTAAAAGGTCAGTGGAGGAGTACGTAGCGGACTTCAAGAGATGGGCACCAGATACCCAATGGAATTCCGCAGCTCTAAAAAAACAGTTCCGCTTGGGCTTATCCGATCTGGTAAAGGATGAGCTGGCCCAAACTATCCTACCCACTGATTTGGAGTCCCTTATACTATTGTGAGAAGAGATCTGAAAGGAGTTCTTCAGAACCAATTGCTAGGAAATCTTACTTCCACACACCAACACCCTCAAGTAGGACCGTTGAGGAATCTATGGATGTTGCGTTTATCAAAGGCCCATTAAAGCCCTGAAGAAAAGACCAGACGCAGACTCCACAATTTATGTCTCTATTGTGCTGCAAAGGATCACAGTGTGAAAGAATGCCCTAGTCTTCTCAAACAAAAGAAGGGTAAGATTCCTAGACTTATTCATTCATCTTATCCAAACATCTCCTCCTTCTCACACTTTTCCCTCTCTGTCTCATTACAGTGGGAGCTACATCATACTACAACACAAGCAGTGATTGACTCCAGAGCCACTGGAAATTTTATTGATTATAATTTTGTGCACTGTAATAAGATTCCTTTAATAAAGAAAAAGAGTTCACTCGCACTCACTGTTGTAGATGGTTTCATTGATTAAATCAGGTCCCATAACACACAACACAATACCTATCCAGTTGTACACATCTCCCAATCATCTTGAAACCTGTACATTTGATGTTATATCCACACCCCTCTACCCAATTATATTAGGGTTGCCTTGGCTAAAGATCCATCAACCCTCAATTTACTGGAATAGGAGATTACTACACTTTGATTCTGAGTATTGTACTAAAACCTGTATTCCAAAAACAAAACACACCATTATGCTATCATCAGAATGCAACATACCCAAGTGTTACAGAGATTTCTCCGACGTGTTCAATAAAATTGAAGCACAAAGTTTGCCACCCCATAGATTCTATGACTGTCCGATTGACCTACTCCCTAATTCATCAATCCCATATGGGCTCATATACCCAATGTCCAAACCTGAACTTAAACATCTTAAGGAATACATAGACGAAAACCTGAAGAAGGGGTTTATAAGGCCCTCTACCTCTCCAGCAGGTGCTGGCATCTTCTTCATCAGGAATAAGGATAACAGTCTCAGGCCAATCATTGACTACAGGGAGCTGAATAAACAAACTCAGAAGAATAGGTACCCATTGCCCCTAATCCCCAAACTCATTGAGCGATTACAGGGAGCACAGATATACACTAAATTAGATCTACATGGTGCCTGTTCGTATACCCTGTCATGCCTTTTGGGCTATGTAATGCCCCGGCCACTTTTCAATGTTTCATGAATGATGTGTTTCGAGATCTTCTAGATGTCTTTATGGTGATATACTCAGACGACATCCTCATCTACTCAGACAGCTTGCAAAACCACATTCAACATGTACGCATAGTCCTCTCTAGGTTAAGGACACACTCACTCTTCGCTAAGGGAGAGAAGTGTATTTTCAACACCAATACTATCTCCTTCTTGGGATATAATATCTCTCTTTCCTGAATACTCATGGAGTCTAAGAAAGTCGAAGCCATTGTCAATTGGCCCATCCCAACCTCTAAAAAAGAGGTTCAAACCTTCCTTGGCTTCGCCAATTTCTACAGAAAATTTATAAGAGGATTTTCATCTATTGTGAAACCTCTCACTTCTCTTACTAAAAAGTCTTACAAATATTCCTGGAGCTCTGATGCTGATCAGGCCTTTCGACTACTAAAATCTAGGTTTACAACAGCTCCCATCCTACAGTTCCCTGATCTGAAACTACAATATTTTCTCGAGGTTGAGGCTTCGGACTACGCCATAGGGGCAATACTTTCTCAGAAGAAATCTCCATCAGATTCCCTACACCCAGTATCCTTCTTCTCTAGACTTATGATGAATGCAGAATACAACTACGTCATAGGAGAGAAGGAACTACTCACTATCAAAGCCTCCCTGGAGAACTGGAGACACCTTCTTGAGGGTACTGCACAACCCATCATTATCTATATGGACCACAGGAATTTGAAATACCTGAAAACTAACAAGACTCTTAACTCCAGACAAGTATGCTGGAGTCTCCTCTTCACAAGTTTTAATTATCTAATCACATATCGACCTGGTTGCAAAAATATGAAGGCAGACGCCCTTTCCAGGAGGGAGCCTAAACTCTCATATGACATATCACCATCTTCAGTAATACCTCAAGACTGAATCGTTGCTCTAATATCTCATACTACTGATTACTTAAAGACACATCAGGGAAACAATTCCACATATTACTCTTTACCACTTACGACATCTTCGGATGGGCTCCTGTATTTCAAGAAACGACTATATATACATCCTACTCTTAGGGAGGAAGTACTCAAGGCAGCCCCTGACTCACTTTTATCTGGACATCCCGGTATTAGAAAGACCATAAATATACTCCAAAGGGATTTTTGGTGGCATAAGATGAGTCACTCTGTCACAGACTACATTCGATCCTGCTCAGTCTGTTCTACATCAAAACACCAGAAGATCCATCCTTATGGTCTCCTTTTATCTATGCCAATCGCACAAAGACCCTGGAAAGCCATAGCTATGGACTTTATTGTCGACCTACCCTCCTCCTTGAATCATAATACAATTCTAGTCGTAATCAACCTCTTCTCTAAAATGGTTCACTTCATCACAGTTTTGGGGTTACCCACTTCCGCAGAGACTGCCTGACTGTTCCTCAACTATATTGTAAAACTACATGGTCTATCCGAATCTGTAACAACTGATAGGGGGACACAATTCACATCTAAATTCTGGTCTCAACTCTGTGAGACGCTACAAATCGAGAGGAGACTCTCCACCGCTTTTCACCCACAGACAAACGGGCAGACGGAACGGGCTAACCAGACTCTGGAGCAGTATCTTTGGTGTTTCTGCACTGTTCAACAGGACAACTGGCTCACTCTGTTACCTATGGCAGAATTTTCTTTTAACAACACTGTTAGTAATTCCAGCAAACTCACTCCCTTCTATGTGAATTATGGATTTCACCCTACTTATCAACTGTCCCAACGGACGCATTCCTCATCTACTCTCGTGGATGAGACAAACAATAGCATTGCCCAAGGTTTTTCAGTTCCCAAAGAAGTGCTACAGGATGCTCAAACCAAACAAAAGGCTTACTACGATCTAAAAAGAACACCAGCCCCTGTCTATAAACACGGAGATCAGGTGTGGCTCTCCATCAAATTCCTGAAACTCCAGATACCCAGTAAAAAACTTGGTGCTCTATTTGTTGGTCCTTTTCCGATAGTGAAGGTTGTTAATCCGAATGCAGTCACCCTTCAGCTCCCATCGACTTACCGGTGCCATCCCACCTTTCATGTTTCCCTTCTCAAACCCTACCTCCCAGTGAGACCTCACGCCCCTCGCCCTCAGCTTGCAACTCTACCACTGGAAGAAATGGAATACGAGGTTGACTCCATCTTGGACTCTCATTATTTCAGGTCTACTCTGCAGTACCTCGTGCACTGGAAGGAGTTTGGTGATGATAAGGATTCCTGGGAACCATCGTTGAATTTTAAGGCCCCCCGTTTGGTCTCCCAGTTCCATAGGCGTCATCCCGATCACCCTAGACCTTGATCCTCAGAGAGACTCCTTGAAGGGGGTGTCCTGTCACGTACCTGCTGTATACTCCTTTAAGGCAATAGTTCATCTGACAAAACACCTACAGTATTTCCCTTTCAGACACTACCTGAACGTTATTTAAGGATCCTCCTCTGTCTATACTTCGCTAGGTAATTTGCCTGTGTTAGTGGGAGTACGCTGCTTTCTACTTCCGCTACTAGCCGGTTGCTTCTAGCCTCAAAGCCTAATTCCTGGGAAACGTCTTTTGCCTCTCTGCTATTAAGATAGCAGCTCTCTGGATCCTGTTTCCTGCGCCCTCGCTTGGCAACCAGAAACCGTTACCTCTCTCCAAGAGTCTCCAGGATAACACCTCACACGCCTCACTCTCCACAGCAGCCACCGCTGACGTCATCTCTCACAGCCTGCACGCTCCACATCGCAGACACACACAGTGCATTAGCGGCAGCTTCCAAGTTCCTGGTATCTAAGTTCTGTACGTAACAACTTATGAACGGTACTGTGACTTTGTGACATTTATTGTTCTGCAGGGATTTGTGTTGCATTGCTAACCCTCACTTACTGTCATTATTTCATTGTTATTACCGCCCAAAATGGTTTCTGCCACATTGGCTTAAAGGTTTCTACTGGTAAACATTTAACCTCTTCCTGGAGTGTGTGCTGAGAACGCCATGTTGAGTGTGTGTGCATCTACCTTTCCTGCCTGGAAAACTAATGAGAGAGTGCATTAACCTTTACCTATCTGGAGTACAACTGAGAGTGTTCTTTAATCCCTATCTGCTTGCAAATCTACTAATACTTCCGTGGCTGCAAGTACTTCAACTGATCTTCACCACCTACATTGACTGATATCATTTGTTTCCTGAACTTCCTAACTATATTACCAACTAATTGTATATGTTAGAAAGATTATTCCATCCTACCAGGATAAAGGAGTCTCCTCTCCAGCTATTACCATTCAAGCTCCTGTAGGATTATTTCCTTTAGCATATCCATTATTAAAATTACTATTGTCATCCCTCAGCCAATAAGCATAACTGAATCCAGATATTCTATCTATTGGATTCAAGGTTTGGTGTGAGACTGAGTGGAAATTATATACATATCAGGTCCCTAAAAATAGTAGGATAACAAGTATACTTACAGAACTTCGCAAACCTTACAGTAAGTGGATCATTGGGGGTTAGTGTTAGGTTTTTTTAAGGGTTTATTGGGTTGGTTTTATTTTTAGCTTAGGGTTTTGGGCAATCTAAAAGAGCTAAATGCCCTTTTAAGGACAATGCCCATCCAAATGCCCTTTTCAGGGCAATGAGGATCTTAGGTTTATTTATATAGGGTTTTATTTGGGGGGTTTGGTTTTGTGGGTGGTGGTTCTTACTGTTGGGGGGTTGTTCGTATTTTTTTACATGTAAAAGAGCTGATTTCTTTGGGGCAATGCCCCGCAAAAGGCCCTTTTAAGGGCCATTGGCAGTTTAGTGTAGGCTAGGGTTTTTTTTTTATTTTGGGGGGGCTTTTTTATTTTGATAGGGCTGTTAGATTAGGAGTACTTTGTTTTTATTTTTGATAATTTCTCTTTTTATTTTGTGTAATTTAGTGTTTATTTTTGTAATTTAGATAATTGTATTTTGTTAATTTATTTAATTTATTGTATTGTTAGGTGTTAGTGTAACTCCGCTAATGTTTTATTTTACAGGTAAATTTGTATTTATTTTAACTAGGTAGTTATTAAATAGTTAATAACTATTTACTAACTAGTCTACCTACTTAGCTGTGAAATAAAAATAAAATCTAAGATAGCTACAATATAACTATTAGTTATATTGTAGCTAGCTTAGAGTTTATTTTACAGGTAAGTATGTATTTAGTTTTAAATAGGAATTATTTAGGTAATAATAGTACTTTTCTGCAACCAGTAGTCCCACATCTCAGTTCTTATTTGAAAGACTCAACGGACACTATAAACAAAATAACTAATATAAATTACCTATGGGCAACTTTAGATGTAAGTGCTTTGTATACAAGCATACCTCATCTTAAAGGTATTGAGGCGGTTAGATTTTGGTTTAACAAACTAACAGACATTGATTTAGAAAAACAGATATTTTTAACCAACTCAATTAAATTCATTTTAGAAAAAAATTATTTCATGTTCAATTACCAATTTTATTTACAAATAAGCGGTACGGCCATGGGCACCCGCTTTGCCCCCAGCTTCGCTAATTTGTATATGGGGGCATGGGAGGAAATCCAAATTTGGGAGAACAACCCTTTCCTTCCTTATATCGTCTATTGGGGTAGATACATAGACGGTATCATTTTAATTTGGTCCGGCACAAATGAAATCTTAGAAGATTTTATTGCTTTTATTAATGAAAATACTTTTAATTTAAATTTTACCAAAAAAATTGATAAAAAGGAAATAGAGTTTTTAGATCAAGTGTTTTATCATGAAGACTGTAAGATCCTGTCAAGACTATACAAAAAAGACACTGACAGTAATGCCTATTTACATGCCAGCAGTGGTCATAATCCTAAACAGTTCCAGAGGATTCGGCGTAACTGCTCCAAAATGGAGGATTACGAAAAAGAATCAAACTGTCTAAAGAACAAGTTTTTAAAAAAGGGTTATAATTACAATTGCAGACAATAAAACTAGAAAAATCCCTAGAAAGAACTTATTAAAAACGTCAGATCAAGAAAAGAAAAAAGGTAATTACTCTACATGTAGTTTAGTTACAACATATAATGAGGGGGCCCAGGAAATAAATAAAATTTTAAATAAACACTGGCATATTTTGAAAAAAGATGCTTTCTTGAAGGATATAACAAAAGAAAACCCTAAAGTAATATACAAGAAAAATAAAAATTTGAAATAAGTTTTGGCACCAAGCTTGTTAAAAAACAGCAAACTGACCCATTCAAATTGGCTGGGGAAACAAACAGTAGGTTTCTTTAAGTGCAACCGAAAAAATTGTGAGTCATGCATTCATCATATGAATGGACATAAACCAACAAAAAAATTTAAATCCACAAATACTGGTAAAGAGTTTGACATTAAGTCTCTCTGCAATTGCAAAACTGATTTTGTCGTATACATGCTGCAATGCAGCTGTAATCTACAATATATTGGTAGAACAACCAGACCTTATAAAAAAAGGTTATCTGAACACCTGACAAATATTACTACAGGAGAAACTTCTCATAATTTATCCCTCCATTATAAAAATGTCCATAATCAAGATCCCTCATGTCTGAAGGGTACCATCATTGAACATGTCAAAATCCACACACGTGGGGGTAATAGAACCATTGCCCTACGTAAGAAAGAAACATGGTGGATTCATACTATGAACACACTAATACAAAATGGTCTGAATAAAGACATAGATCTTGCCGCCTTTTTAGAAACCTAAAAATAATTGGGTCTCTATAAATAGTAAATAAAAACTTTTTTCCTGAATCACATTGGAGGTTGCACTTTAGTATCAGTAGCAGTAGAATCCTATACTAAGTCAGGCAATGTAGAAATCTAAATATCCATTGAATAAATGGTACCTTCAAATAATACACAATAAAAATATATAAATATTCAAATATACAAAACTTAATAAATATATTTTATTATTTGACCTCAGTATTATATCAGCTATACAGTTTTAAGAATGTTGTAATTAGATTAGATTTTATCATTATTTATATATAATTTTATCAGCTGTTAAACTTTTAAGAATGTTTTAAGTTAGAACATATCCTAACACAAAAGTATTTTAATTGTCTTTTAAAGGAACTAATTTATGAATATAATATAATATAGTATTCGTATTAAAGATAATTTTAATTCATTTATTTTTTAAAATATACACACTAATCCTCCGTTCTTTAAAAACAGATAAGAGACAGGTGCATGCACTATATCCTGTTTATTTATTCATCCCCCCAACCGTACATATATATATATATATACACCCTTACATGTCTCTCCCTTAAGATAAGAGAGAGGGTTAGACAGTGTAGGATATATATGTATAAAGAATGTAAAAACTTGAGGAACAATGCATATGTTATTACTATGATCTAAAATGTGTGTATATATGACACAATAATATAGAAACATACCGATATCTGTTTTTTTATAAAAAAATGTTTGACTTTCCCTGTTATGTGAAAAGTTCAATTCTAATATGGTCTTGATTTACTATAAACCCTCTTTCAGTTTAGATCGTGAATGCAAAAACATTGATTGGGGTTAAATATATATCTATTGTGAACATTCGTTCTTTTCATTATGCCATTTTTCAGCTAAAGTTGTTTTTCGCTCGTTTTATATGAGAAGTAAGTTGCGTTCTACATAAACATGTTCTTTTATGGTATTTGAAAAAATGAACAATTACTGTGTTAATCAAATACCGCTAATTTAGCGGATGTCAGGTCTTTGTTTATATTGCTGTGGTGATTAAAAACTCACACCTCCGCTCTAGACGAATAAGGACTGACTTCACAAACGTCAGTGGAGGTGTGAGCATTCAGCCCAATGAGAAGTTCACTTAGAAATATCTCCAAAAGAAATCCCGCGAGAATACACAGGAATAAAAGGATCAGCCGTCCATATACAAATCAGTCTCTGAAGAAGAAGGAGTTATCGTTATAACCTTTGAAACGCGTTAGACTAAATATAATTGGAACGGACTGATTCTACATATTAGATACCCTGGTGTATCTTGAGTTACCGATAAGACTTTCACTTATCCTCTGGCAACATTTGTTTGTTGCCATCCACTAATATTATTGGCTACATTTGTTTGTGGCTATTTACCACTACTATCGCATTGAAAATAGTGCAGAAATTGGATTGCATTTTCTGTGTGTGCTTTTACTGCTGTGCCTATACCTCATACTTGTGAGGATTCTTGATATGGCTGGAACTCCGATCCTATTCTGAGAGGAACCATACTGAAAGAGGCCGAGGGAAAACAGTGTACTAACCTCCTGAAGTTTCACCTATATTCAAGAAAGCAGAGGGAAACAGCCGAGCCTATCATATGAAGTTTCTCTTACATCCAAAGGAGCCAAGCCATTACCACTGAGAGGGATTCCCTGATGTGCTGATCACTTACCTCATACGATTGAGGTTCTTTCTTGTAAGTCTGCACTTCACTCACACCCCAAGTCTGGAACTCTCTAACCATTCATATTTATTATACAAGTGTTTTAGCATTTGGGACGTGTACAGTATATGATTCTATATACCTAATGCCGGTTTATTTGCTGTGTTTATTGTTGTTTTCCACGCCACTTTCGCATACAGATCTATTGTGTTTATTATATTTCTATACAACCAGCACTACATATCCCCTTTATACGTGCTCTTGTTTACTCATATATATATATATATATATATATACATAAATACACATATATACACATAATTCCAGTCAAATACCTATTATTCATTTATAATATGTTTTAATGTGTTTTGAATAGAAATCCTTATGTTCTTCACTTAGAAAAACAATGTTTACTTTTATTTAAAAATAAATAGTTCTAAACATATATCTGTATATACAATATATATATATATATATATATATATTAATATATATCTGTATATAGATTTAAAGGTATAGCTATATATTTTACAAAACAAATAATCATATACTGTATTTATAGAAATATATATATATATATATATATATATATATATATATATATATATATATATAAATTAAAAAGAACATTTTCTTCTATGCGAACAACATAGGAATGTAAATTATTCCTATCACCTTTGGCTTTAGTGCATTTGGTTTAGCGCAGTGTAGGGTTATCGCGCGAGTGATAACTTAGTTTTTTTTTGTAGCAAGTCCCCTAGAAGTGTATGTGGAGATGACGTTAGCGCAGTCGTGATATCTGAAGACCTAAAGTTAGTGTGCCTCGGTCTAACCTCGCGCGCTAACTTTTTATTTCAACTTGTAATACATACGCTTATTCAGCCAGGATCATTTTTTACTTTGGGCGCAGTTAGCACATGAGTGTAAAATAATGAGCGCAACATCATCTGTTTGCACTCAGTTTATTTATTAATCAAATAGAGCATATACAAACCTTACCCGATAATGTATTAAGGTATCAGCTAATTTGTGATGTTTTTATAGTTGCCATAATAAACATACATTTTTTCTCTTCTCTAGTCGCAGAAAAAAGGACAGCAATCCCAGTTTTTGCAAAGCCGTAACTTGAAATGTATAGCCTTATGTGAAGGTAAAATGTTAATGTACTGTACCAAATTTTATTTTATTTCACACTACAGGTGGCCCTTGTTTTACAATGGTTCAATTTACACCGTTTCAGAATAACAACCTTTTTTTCCAGTCATGTGACTGCATTGAAAAGCGTTGAGAAGCAGTGCATTTATTAAAATAGCCAGTAGGTGGAGCTGTCCGCTTGTTTTTCAGCAAAGCCAAGGAAACTGAAATTAATCAGTCGAACCAGACATGAGCTATCGAGCAGATTTCAAAGGAACAAGATCTTCCTGTCTATAAATCAGTCCAGATTGGAATGCATAGAAAGAACTGTTTGCTGAAAAATGCTTTTGAAGTCTGTGTTGTGTGATTATTTTATTAGGTTTATAATGCTGTTTAGCAAATGTTTTTGTTCATTTAACTTAGTTTAATTATATATTCTGTGTTGTATGATTATTTTATTAGGTTTATAATGCTGTTTAGCATTTAAAGTCTTCATTTCAAAGCTTTAAAAATAATATATTAGATGTTACTTATGACAATTTTGAGAGGGGCCTGGAACCTATCTCCCTCACTTCCCATTGACTTACATTATAAACTGGGTTTCAATTTACAACAGTTTCAATTTATAACCATTCCTTCTGGAACCTAACCCCGGCGTAAACTGAGGGCTACCTGTATTTGCTTCTTAATTCATTCCAGCTATGGTCAATTTATAACCTAAGCCTTGTGCATTAATATGAAACAAGTCCTGTTTGTATCAGAATACTAATAAATGAATTGCTATAATTTTATTGACATCCCCATAAGGCACAAAATCGCACTCAATGATTAAGATTTTAACACCATGGGCTCTATGTATTAAGCCGTGTGCGGACAAGCTTCTCAACTTAAAGGGCCATAATACCCAAATGTTGAAACACTTGAAAGTGATGCAGCATAGCTGCAAAAAGCTGACTAGAAAATATCTCCTGAACATCTCTATGTAAAAAAGAAAGATATTTTACCTCAAAAGTTCCACAGTTGCCACCTCCCATTGTAAAGGATTTCTAAGCAGCATTTTAGTGTGTCTATCCTGGGACATCTTAGGGGATGAGCCTCGTGCACTCTCATATTATATCCCTCTTCAGCTTACTATGAAATCTCATGAGAGTTAAGTGAAATCTCATGAGATCACAGTAAAAGAGTTCATGACCTCAGCACTGCTGATGCTGATTGGCTGCTGTTCATTTCTTCATTTTTTTTTTTTACCTGCAGCTGGGAGCAGCTGAGTATAACTTTTTACACAGAACTTACTCTGCTGAGCTGAGGAAGCTGTGAGGTAAAATATCTTCCTTTTTTACATAGAGATGCTCAGGTGATATTTTCCTGTCAGCTTTTTACAGTTATACTGCATCAGTTTCAAGTGATTTAGCATATGACTATTATGTCCCTTTAAGAAGTTGTCCGCACGCCTTTGCTGCATATGGGCAGCGGATCTGTTCATCCGCTGGCCGTATGCATCATTTCACACTCCAAAGAGTGTGTTATGCCCACCCTTTATCTCCCACAACCAATTGTGCAAGAGAAAGGGTCTGTCAATCACCCCGGGCGAGCAAGTTTGGGGGGATTTAGCTTCGCCACCTCAGAGATAATGACTGCTGATACTTACATTGCAGGAAGCAAGCTTGCATGTGCTGACTGCCTATGGAACTGGTTTACAATCAGATTCCACTTGTGCATGTGTATTTTTATAGAAAGAAGGTATATACCGGTAATGTATACTGTACAGTCCTGTATTACATGTGGGTTTATTCAAAACAAGTATTGAAAAATTAATATGCAAAAACACTGCATGAATTATTATAGATGTACATAATGCTGGTCCATGTTGAAAAGACATATACACATACACATATTAATTTCAGTTAATTTATTTCAGTACGTGCATTTGATAATAGAACATTATTTAGTGCAAGTGCTATGATTTCTGTTTTATTCCTAAATAAAAATGAGGAGATTGTAGCTCTTGTTAAACCCAAATAATTATCCCATATTCTTTTGTCCTCTCATGTTACATATCTGTGCTCTACTATACATAATACAATATCAGTCCCCACTGCTCAATACTACCCCCTATTGTTTATTTTCATCAATATTTTTTCAGCTTTTTAGCATTAGATTGTAAGCTTTAGAGTCTGTCTCTGTGGTGCACAGGGTGTAAATGTGAACCAAGTGAGGTGCACTTACTATAACGTTTGCCCAAAGCAAGTACCTCTCTTCCTTTTCATGTTTTGTTTAGAGGGGCAATAAAGTCAAAATTAAACTTTCACGATTCAGATAGAGTGTGACATTTTAAACAACTTTCCAAAATATTCTTTGTTCTCTTTGTATTCTTTGTTAAAATGCACTACTGGGAGCTATCTGTTGATTGGTAGCCCCTTGTCGTTGCTTCACCTGATATGTTCAGCTAGCTCCCAGTAGTGAATTGTTGCTACTTAAAAAAGTAATATCATGAGAATGAAGCAAATGTAGAAAGTTGTTCCTTCTGAATTATGAAAGAAAAATGTTGGGCTTCATGTCTCATTTATTTAGTATTGTCATTATCCCACATTTCTAATGTTTAATGGGGCTTTATTGATTAACCCCTTCAGTGCCAGAGGTTTTAAAAATTCATTTTTTTTTACCACTAGAGGCCAGAGATTGTCATGGTTTTGCAATGTATTTGTTCTTAAAGGGACAGTAAACATTTTGTAATGACAAGATTTTTCTGCAGTCTTGCAATAAACTAACATATTGGGTGAGTATAAAAATGTTTGGAATAAATCACTTTGTATGCTATAAATGTTTTTCAATAAACAGACACCCCCACACTTACCTTATTTAGGGGAACCAATACATACTTGTTACTGGAACAGGTAAGGCTAGCCACAGTCATTATATTAGCAACATCTTATCTAACCATCTCTGCTGAAGTCAGTTAGGAAGTGATGGTGCAGGGATAGGCTTGTGTCATCTGCTCTAACAGCTCTAAGAATTGGGAAAACTCTTAATTTTCAGACTTTAATTACAGGAAAAAGGGGCAAAATAAATAACTAAAGTATATGGCAAAGTTCTTTACTACAAATAATTAAACATTTTATTAGAGTCTTAAAGGGCCATTGTAGTTAAAAAAAATATCATGCTATAATTCTTATACTGATACAATCAACTCTAGTCACACACAAGAGAGAGAGAGAGAGAGAGAGAGAGAGAGAGAGAGAGAGAGAGAGAGAGAGAGAGAGAGAGAGAGAGAATCTAGGCAGGCTGATAGGAGTTTAGGAGTGTGCACTGGTCTTTATTTTTCTACTATGTATTTCATTGCTACAGTGTTGCAAACACTGCTGTAAAATGGCTAAAAGACACAAAGGATACCAAGAGAACTAAGTAAAATTGATAATGCAAGTAAATTATTTAAATTGTCATGTTAAATCCAATCCATTAATGTTTAATTTTGACTTTACTGTCCCTTTAATAATACTATTTTTTTTTCTTGCTGTAAACAAGTTTAAAGCATACAGTGATAACTCAGCCATAGCTTTTTATTTGCTGTGGTCTAAAAACCTTTGTATTTCAGTCATTGAACAAATTAAAGTTGATACCTTTGTACTTGCAACATAGTCACAATACAGTCTGCATATAGAAAACAGGTTAATATGTGTATTCTTATTTCTTTACAGTGATCACCTCATCGGAATTGCACAAGCATGGGGAGATCTGGGTTGTTCCGAATACTGATCATGTCTGTACACGGTTCTTTTTTGTGTAAGTCTAAATATGTGCATGTATGTTTGTGTGTATATATACAGTATATATATATATATATATATATATATATATATATATATATGTTTGTGTGTGTGATGTATTTAAAGTGATGGTAAATTCTAGCCAATAGTCATGCGGGCTATCCAGATTGGCACCAGCTGGGACGCACTGGTATTTGCTAAGAGGTGGAAATGTTACCGCTTATAAAAATGGCGTTCTGCCGTGGGCTGCCTAAGGAGCTCAGTGCGACGAACGCTTCAAACAAATAAAGGAATTTTTTAGCATGAAGTATTTTATATTTTATGACTGAAAGTCCCATTTATTGGTTCCGCTGGTAAATCCTAGCATTTCACAAACGCTAGGATTTACCATTACTTTAAGTATTTATATATTTCACTGTATATGTACTGTAGATACTTCACATTCCAATGTTCTTCACTTACAGGATAATGTATTTTTTATTGTAAATACATATATATATATATATATATATATATATATATACACACACACACATATACCTGTAGTTGTCTATTTTACATTAACAGCATCATATATATATATATATATATATATATATATATATATGTATATTATAAAAGTACATTATTATCTATGTGAAGAACATAGGAATGTAAACATGCATCAGGGTTTGCAACTTAGGACTAACACTGTCAGGTTAACTTTGCATACATGAAGAATTGCTAACTTCATGCTGTTATTAAAATATTAAATATAAATTATAAAAAAAAATATTTAAAATGTTCATACATACTGTAAAAAACAAAAATATATTCTATGGATTATTTAGAGAATTTTACAGTATGTATATTTAATTTTATTAATATGTTTTAGTAGTTTATATTTAATATTTCAGTAACGTGCATTGAAGAAATTGTTAATGTGCGCTAACCCGACGGCTTTAGTCCTAAATTGCGAATCCCGGTGTGCGTTACGCATATTTTACATTTCAATGTTCTTCACTTAGAAAATAATGCACTTATTATTATTAAATATATATTTATATATACAGTATATATGATACTGTTAAAGGGACAGTCATAATTAGACATTCGTGATTTAGACACAGCATACATTTTAAACAACTTTCCAATTTACTTCTATTATTTAATTTGCTTCTTTCTCTTGTTATCCTTTGCTGAAAGGTTTATCTAGGTAAGCTCAGGAGCAGCAAATAACCTAGGTTCTAGCTTCTGATTGGTAAGGTAGCTCAATTGATAAATGTCCTGACTACAAAAAAGCCTGTTTAAAAGATCCAAGGTCACAGGTTCAAATAGACTCAGCCCTTCATCCTTCTGATGTCAATAAAATGAGTACCATTAAAAGGACACTGAACCCAATTTTTTTTCTTTTGTAATTCAGAAAGAGCATGCAATTTTAAGCAACTTTCTAATTTACTCCTATTATCAATTTTTCTTCGTTCTCTTGCTATCATTATTTGAAAAAGAAGGCATCTAAGCTTTTTTTTGGTTTCAGTACTCTGGACAGCACTTTTTTATTGGTGGATGAATTTATCCACCAATCAGCAAGGACAACCCAGGTTGTTCACCAAAAATGGGCTGGCATCTAAACTTACATTCTTGCATTTCAAATAAAGATACCAAGAGAATGAAGACAATTTGATAAGAGGAGTAAATTAGAAAGTTGCTTAAAATGTCATGCTCAATCTGAATCACGAAAGAAAATTTTTGGGTACAGTGTCCCTTTAAATTGGGTAATAATAACAACTATTACTATTCAGCTGCCAACTTGGTTAATTCCGAGAGCGAGCGCTGAAAAAGAGCTTTGAGTCCCACTGGGAGAAAGGCGCTATATAAATACTAGTTATTATTGTTGGTGGCTGCATATAAATACTGATTGTCATTGGCTCACCCATGTGTGAGAAACCAGAAGGGCATTGCTGCTCCTTCAACAAACGATACAAAGACAATGTAGCACATTTGATAATAGAAGTAAACTGGAAGTTGTTAAAAATTGTATTCTCTACCTAAATCATGAAAGAAAATGATGGGTTTCATGTCCCTTTATTGTAAAATTTACATCTATACCTATATATCTATAGGAATAGCTATACAGGTATAGGTATATATATATATATATATATATATATATATATATATATATATATATATATATATAAATATGTATTTACAATAAAAAGTACATTGTTCTGTATGTGAACCATTGACTCCTGTCGGGTTAACATGCAAGTATAGTGTTTTTTTTTTTAGATTGTGCCCTTAATTGTCTTCTATGGTAGAATACCCTAACTCAATTGCGATATTCAAAGTTCAACTTTTTGTACGCGTTAGGTTTTTTGCTTGCGTGCTAACTTTTTACTTTTAACAAGTAATACGAGCGTAACCTGACGCATGCAAAAAGCCTCCATCTAGCATAGTTATCGTGAGAGCAGCAGCGCCAAGTAGCGCATCACTCATATGCTAGCCCACAATACACCTTCCAACGTTTCCTGAAAGATTTGTGGTACAGGTAGGTGAGGACACTTGTAGACAACAAGCCACCATTTCTTTTTGTGGGGAGGTGTGGGCACATTGTGGGTGGAATATATTGAGGCAAGATGGAGCATAGTTGGTCATGGCTTGGGCAGAGCTGGGGAAATTGTGACTGTAAGGCTGTGTGAAGGAAAGCTTGCAGGCCTCCCAACTTGTGAAAATCCTGCAAGATCAGGGAGGGGTCTTGTGTTTTCACTTGAGAAATCTGATGGGCTGAATGTGTTAACATGTCTGTTTAAAGTTGTACATATGTTTTTAATACAAAAAAATATATTTTCTTTCATTGTATTTGCATATTTGTATTAAATAATTTTATTTATATTAATATATTTTATTTTATTTCTTTCATTTTTTTTTATAGATATGAAGATGGGCAGGTGGGTGATACAAGTATTAATACACAGGAGCCAAGCATCCACAAAGAAATACTCAGAGTCATTGGCAACCAAACAGCTACTGGCTAATAATAGCTTACAGGGGTGTGGGGGGGCTTTATCAGTCTCAAAGCTGGACTTTGTGCTGAGGAAAATTAGGAATATATTTATTATTTAAAGGATGCTTACACTTAAATCAGTCTTTTTAATTCATCACGCAATGTCAAAGCTGAGGAAGACACATAAGCTGGTGCAACAAGATTAGTTTTAAAGGATCTTCAAACTTTTAAGGTGTCTCAAATACTAACAGAAACGCTTAACAAAAACAGCACGTAAGAATTTTCTGAAAATAATTTCTTAGTACATCATTTGAATATCACTTGACTATTTTCTACTAAAATAACTGGTTCACCCTGCAATAAATCGACTTAACAAATGGTTTATGGACTTATATGTTAAGGTTAACCGGAGTATGAAAATATAATCGTATTGTGTGCTGTGCTTATCTGGAAGTTTTATCCAAATGTTCAGCATTGGTTTTGCATATAGAAGTTGCTAAACTTATACTCTGTTTTTGTTAACACAGAGGAATCATAAGGGGAAAAATGTAATAAATCCGAACAAAAAATATTAAATGATAATCACGGATGGGTTGTATCATGAAAGTCACACATTTACTTATGAGTATGTTTAGAGTATGTGTTAAATTAAAACATTGCAGAAAGGTAAAATTTGGCAGTTTTCTATGTTCCCTTTCTATTCTTAAGTTGAAGTCTAACATTTTATTGTACCCTTTATTTAATGTATCGGTCATCATTGAGTGGTAATATCATATTAATCTTGCATAAGATATATGTCGGGTCATTTTCTTTTTACTTAACTCAAAAAAAGAGATAAATGCTACTTAAAGTGACATTAAACTCAAAATATTTCTATTATATGAAAGAGCACTATTTAAACATGTTAATATTTTTTTGTATGTTTATTTTGATTTTAAAGCTAAAGGGAGTTCATGTCAGTCCTTAAAGGCCAATTAGACACCTATTGCTTTTGTGTAAAACAATGTTACTTTGTCCAACGCTCCCTAGAGAGGCCAAAAAGTAAAATCAGTAACCTAGATATTTTCAAAATGCTGCAAACTGCCTAAACCAGCTATTTGATTTGCTGTATTTGTGGTTTCCCAAGTTTGTTCGTTTTAGAGGGATTGTGGAACAAACACAATTTTTACTCAAAATCATGAGGTGTTTATTAATATTTTTTAATGACTGAATGATCATTAGCTAATAAGGACAACTCCAGGTTGTTGTTTTTTTTTTTTTTTTCTCAGTACAGAAACATCCTGTTTACAAGGAAAAAAAAAACTGTAATGCATTTTAAAATTCTTTCTTTTAGATGCAACAAATAATAAAAAATAAAAAATAAAACATTTGTTGACCCTTAAATCAGTTCCATACTATAACAGCATAAAGAATTATTTTTGTCCCAGGAAAATGTGGTGTTTCATTTTTTCTTTCTACGCACATTAATAGTTAGTGCAATATGGTTGGCTACTTCATAGGGATTATATGCACGTTTTTATATGTATACAAATGCATGTTACAACATCACACTTATGTTACATTATGTGCATTTAAAGAGACAGTCGGGTCAAAATAAAACTTTCATGATTCAGATAGGACATGCAATTTTAAACAACTTTCCAATTTACTTTTATAATCAAATGTGTTTTGTTCTCTTGGTATTCTTTGTTGAAAGTTAAACCTAGGTAGACTCATTTGCTAATTTCTAAGCCCTTGAAGGCCCCTTCTTATCTCAGTGTATTTGATTAGTTTTTCACAGCTAGACAGCGCTAGTTCATGTGTGCCATATACATAACATTGTGCTCACTCCCGTGGAGTTACTTATAAGTCAGCACTGATTGGATAAAATGCAAGTCTGTCAAAAGGGACAGTCTGCAGAGGCTTAGATACAAGGTAATCACAGAGGTAAAAATTATATTTGTATAACCATGTTGTTTATGCAAAATTGGGGAACGGGTAATAAAGGTTTAACTATCTTTTTAAGCAATAACAATTCTGGAGTAGACTGTCCCTTCAATTTATCAATTAATTAATACACCATATGGGGCTCGATCCGATAAAAATCGTCGCCCGCAAAAGCTGGCGACGCCAATATTTGCGCTGGTTTGGTATCACATATACGGCGTAACCTAGAAGTTACGCACGTATATTTCTGCCGTCGCCCGTAGTTTTTTGGGCCATAGGCAGGTATACCAAACCAGCTCAGTTTGGTATCCAATATACAGCGTAAGGACTTATGTGGCGAAAATGGAGAAATCTTACTCCATTTTCACCTTGCCACAAAAAGCAGCCGTAAGAAGCCTTACGCTGACTATTGGAGCCCCGTAACTCCCTAAACTAGCTGCTAAATAAACCTAACACCTAACGCATGCGCAATGTCTATCTACCTGTCAACCGCGATCTGCTAAATAAAACCTAACACCTTACGCATGCGCAATGTCTATCTACCTGTCAACCGCGATCCCCCGCCGCAATCCCTAATAAAGTATTTAACCCCTAAACCGCCGCCATCTAAATAAACTAACCCCCTACTGTGAACCGCCACCATCTAACTGATCTGTCCCCTAATGTGAGCCCCTAAAACCGCCGCCATCTACCTTATCTATCCCCTAATGTGAGCCCCTAAAACCGCCGTGATCTACCTGATCTATCCCCTAATCTGTCCCCTTACACCACCGCCAGCTATATTAATATTATTAACCCCTAATCTAATATCCATAAAGTAATAAGCTCTATTACCAGCCCTTAAAAAGGCCTTTTGCGGGGCTTTGCCCCAAAGTTAACAGCTCTTTTGCCCTATAACCTGCCCTCCCTACACCGCCGCCACCTATATTAATGGTATTAACCCCTAATGTAAGCCCCTTACACCGCCGCCATCTATATTAAAATTATTAACCCCTAATTTAATCTACATACCCCGCCGCCAGCTATATTATGTATATTAACCCTAAGTATATTATAGTTAATATAGTTATTACATTATATATATTAACTATATTAACCCTAATTATATTAGGGTTAATATAGTTAATATAGTTACTATAGTATTTATATTAACTATATTAACTCTATCTAACCCTAACACCCCTTACTAAATTCTTATTAAATAAATCAAATTCATATTATAAACTAAAATATTCCTATTTAAATCTAAATACTTACCTATAAACCCTAAGATAGCTACAATATAATTAATAATTACATTGTAGCTATGTTAGGGTTTATATTTATTTTACAGGTAAAATTGTTAATTATTTTAACTAGGTATAATAGCTATTAAATAGTTATTAACTATTTAATAGCTACCTAGTTAAAATAATTACCCAATTACCTGTAAAATAAATCCTAACCTAAGTTACAAATACACCTACACTATCAATAAATTAAATAAACTACAAATATCTATCTAAAAATACAATTAAATAAACTAAACTAAATTACAAAAAAAAACCAAACACTAAATTACAAAAAATAAAAAAAAGATTACAAGATTTTTAAGCTTATTACACCTATTCTAAGCCCCCTAATAAAATAATAAAGCCCCCCAAAATAAAAAAAATTCCCTACCCTATTCTAAATTAAAAAAAGTTCAAAGCTCTTTTACCTTACCAGCCCTTAAAAGGGTCTTTTGTGGGGGCATGCCCCAAAGAAAACTGCTCTTTTGCCTGAAAACAAAACACAATACTACCCCCCCAACATTACAACCCACCACCCAAATACCCCTAATCGAACCCAAACCCCCCTTAAATAAACCTAACACTACCCCCCTGAAGAACTCCCTACCTTGTCTTCACCACACCGGGCCGAACTCCTCATCCGATCCGGGCGATGTCTTTATCCAAGCGGCAGCAAAGTCTTCTTCCATCCGACAGCATCTTCCATCAAGCGGCATCTTCAATCTTCATTCGTCGCTCCTCCGACACAGAGCATCCATCCTGAACGACGAATGAGGTACCTTTAAATTACGTCATCCAATCAGCCAATCGGATTGAACTTGAATCTGATTGGCTGATTCAATCAGCCAATCAGATTTTTCTACCTTAATTCCGATTGGCTGATAGAATCCTATCAGCCAATCGGAATTCGACGGACGCCATCTTGGATGTCGTCATTTAAAGGTACCTCATTCGTCGTTCAGTCGTCGGCCGGGATGGATGCTCCGCGTCGGAGGAGCGACGAATGAAGATTGAAGATGTCGCTTGATGGAAGATGCTGCCGGATGGAAGAAGACTTTGCTGCCGCTTGGATAAAGACATCGCCCGGATCGGATGAGGAGTTCAGCCCGGTGTGGTGAAGACAAGGTAGGGAGATCTTCAGGGGGATAGTGTTAGGTTTATTTAAGGGGGGTTTGGGTGGGTTTAGAATAGGGGTATGTGGGTGGTGGGTTGTAATGTTGGGGGGGTGGTATTGTGTTTTTTTTTCAGGCAAAAGAGCAGTTTTCTTTGGGGCATGCCCCCACAAAAGGCCCTTTTAAGGGCTTGTAAGGTAAAAGAGCTTTGAACTTTTTTTAATTTAGAATAGGGTAGGGAATTCTTTTTATTTTGGGGGGCTTTATTATTTTATTAGGGGGCTTAGAATAGGTGTAATTAGCTTAAAAATCTTGTAGTCTTTTTTTTATTTTTTGTAATTTAGTGTTTGTTTTTTTTGTAATTTAGTTTAGTTTATTTAATTGTATTTTTAGATAGATATTTGTAGTTTATTTAATTTATTGATAGTGTAGGTGTATTTGTAACTTAGGTTAGGATTTATTTTACAGGTAATTGGGTAATTATTTTAACTAGGTAGCTATTAAATAGTTAATAACTATTTAATAGCTATTATACCTAGTTAAAATAATTAACAATTTACCTGTAAAATAAATATAAACCCTAACATAGCTACAATGTAATTATTAATTATATTGTAGCTATCTTAGGGTTTATTTTATAGGTAAGTATTTAGATTTAAATAGTAATATTTTAATAAATAATATTAATATTAGATTTATTTTAATAAGAGTTTAGTTAGGGATGTTAGAGTTAGATAGGGTTATTATACTTAATATATATATATTATAATAACGATATTAACTATATTAACCCTAATATAATTAGGGTTAATATAGTTAATATATATAATATAATAATTATATTAACTCTATTAACCCTAATATAATTAGGGTTAATATAGTTAATATAGCTGGCGGCGGTGTAGGGGGAATAGATTAGGGGTTAATACATTTATTATAGGTGGCAGCGGTGTAGGGGGATTTAGATTGTAGGCAGGACCGTCTTTAACACAGGGCAAAAGGGGCAGCTGCTCAGGGCCCAGTCTCTGTTGAGGGGCGCAAGAGTCCTAAAAAAAATAATTTTTTTTTTTTTATGGTTCATACCAGACTGCTGATGTGACATGGGGAACACACACATTCACTCATAATAATGTCACAGTCAAAAGTACTCTGCTTATATATATTTTTTTTTAAAAACTGTGCCAGACCGTGCCGGTGTCATGTGACATGCCAAGCTATTGCCATGTGCTGTTTTAGATGTGCACTGTGCAGCACTGAATGCAAAGCCCTAACTCAATATTCAGCCATTTCCACTGCATCAGAAAAAGTGCTGCTGGGGTTACCACTGTTACCAGGTAACTGCTCTGGTGGTGGGGATTGTTTCTGGGTAGGGCTGACTGTAGGCGCATACAGCAGAAAGCTGGAGCGGCAGGCACATGAGGATTTGAGCATCTGTGCAGCTGCATACACTGCTCTCTTCAGTCTTGAGGCTGTATGACACATCTCTCACTATATCCATGCAGCCTTGGGCAGACAGCATCCAGTCTGCTGGTCCCCTTAGCCCTGCTCTTTCTGCTGTGGCCCTAAGATCAACTAACTGAAGTTTTTTTAGGGGAACAGTGCTTTGTAGAAAAGTGTCAGTGGGAAGAATAAGTGAGTGCACACACGTCCCTCCCCATGCAGCATTGTCTAGTGCAGGGTGAGAGGGAACTTGTTCCTAGCAAAGAAGTGATATGTGCTGCTGTGGCTGATGTATAGTGTCATGCTGATACTTCACACATTAATGTAAGGTTTATTTTTATAGTTTTTGTTTTCTCTCTGTCTCAGATTTTATAGCTTCCCATAGTAGTTCTGCTGTTTCAGTCAGTAAACTTATATTTGTCTGCACCTACATGCTTCCTCCTCAGTCTTTAACTTGCTTTGCTCCTGTTGGCTGCCCTAAATCTCTTTAACCAGCTAAACTCACACCAGAATCACATTCAAAAGAATATTAAATTAATCCACAGTGGAGGAATTTATATATTGATTTACTTATTAATACTGCTTAGGTCCAGTTTCACATATTGCAATTTATTTCATTTTTTTAAAATTATTAGCCCAGCAGTGATGATTCACTGCTGGGCTAATAATTTTGAAAACAATTATAAAATAAAATTAAATAAATTGATTTAGTTGTTTTTTGGGATGTTGGGGTAGAGAGCGAAATTGCATGGGGTGGGGGGCCCAAGAAATTTTTTGCCCAGGGTCCAGTCAATATTAAAGACGGCCCTGATTGTAGGCAAAAGATCTGATTACTTTGTGACAAAGCCCCGCCAAAAGCCCTTTTAAGGGCTGGCAAAAGAGCAGTTTACTTTGGGGTAATGCTATTTGTAGGGTTAGACTTCGGTTTAGTGGTAGGGATAGTTTAGTATTTTAGGGGTTAAATAATTTAATATAGATGGCGGCGGGGTAGGGGCTCACTTTAGGGGGTTATAGATTTAATATAGCTGGCGGGGGTCCGGGAGCGGCGGTTTAGGGGTTTATAACTTTATTAGGTTGCGGTGGGGTTTGGGAGCGGCGGTTTAGGGGTTAATACATATTTTATTGTTAGGATAGTGAGGGGGGATAGCGAATAGAGGGTTAGACATGTCGGGCTATGTTAGTGAGGCGTGTTAGACAGTGCGGGTGATTTAGACTTTAGTCAGGTTTTGTAGGCACCGGCAGTTTCTAACGTGCCGTAAGTCACTGGCGACGCCAGAAATTTGTACTTGCGCAGATTTCTGGACATCGCTGGTTTATCCGACTTACGGCACGTTAGCATCTGATGGCGCCGTATATTGGATAGCTTGAGTAGCAAGCTGAAACTGCGGGCGACGCGTGTTCCCTCGCTTGCGCCGCAAACTACGCCGTATATCGGATCGCGCCCCAAATGTCAGTTTCAACCCAGTATAGTTCTGCATTTACAGTAAAAGGTTTAATCCACCTGGATACAAAAAACAGTTTTATGTACAATTCCTTTCTCTACCACTAAAGTGAATTGTACACATTAGTAATTATGAAGTGTTCACAGTAGTAATAAGTAAATGATTTTAATCTTAATGCATAATATGACACTAGTGCAGTAAATGCTATCTGTGCTGATATCCAGGGTAAGATTTGAATGACACTGGTGCAGTAAATATTATCTGTGCTGATAACCAGGGCCTGTTTTGAATTGGTTTATTACTGGTTAATTTAGACAAACACTTATTTTTCATCTCACGTTTCCTTAGTGATTTTAGTATTATGAGCACTTACTAATGCAATCTCAGAAACATACAGTATATCTACTCCAAGGGGCATGAAAGGACATTGAACACTAACATTTCATGCAGAGTCTCTGACGGCATCAGCAAGAGGCTCCCATTGCAGCCTATGGAAGTGCACTCTCGCGAGTACAAAGCTTCCTAACAATGTGAATGTGAGGTCATATTTGCAGGCAAGCAATATTTTAGCGCTCCACTTGTAATCTAACCCTTTAATGTCTATTTAAACAATTAAAAATGTTAAAATATTTTTGCATAAAAACAAAAAACAAAACAGTTTTCCCCCAGTACCAAAACACACGTTTTGCAAAAATTTAAACATCCTGCTATACATTTTAAAACAACTTCATTTCAATGCAACAAAGAAAGACAAAACGACTTTGACGTCCATTTAAGCAGAAACTATAAATTCATCAGTAGTGACTGGACTTGTAAGCCATTTGTAAAGAATGTACAATGTATTATGATAGTATAGAATGTATGAGAGAAGCCACCCCTAGGCAATTGTCTTCATTGTGTAATGAAATCTGGTTCATTTGATGTTCATGTTTACTGCACACAACTGTAAATGACAATGCACAGCTCTGCTTCCTCTGAGCTGCTATTCAGCTGACAGATTTTTCTAAAGCTAATACAGATAAAGTCCACACTATAGTCAAATAAATAAATACAAATATGGAAAGTTTCAGGTCTGGTACAGTCATGCATCTTTGTTTGGCAACTTAAAAGTTAAAAAAAAAAAAGGGTAAAATAATCAAACTCAAACTGATAAATAAGAAATTAAAATTTCCAATAGCAAATTGTAAATAATGGCTATATTGCCATCTAGTGGATAAAGGAATTTATTACAAACTTTACAAATCAAACATTCCTTAAAAGTGCCATTCAATATTACAATATATAATAAGATAATTGTATACAATACAATAAAGGCCTTTTATATGCACAGTATAACAGTTTATATGCTTTGTAGCATTATCAAGAAGACAAGATATGATCAATTTGTTAGCTTTTAGTTGTCTGAATGGGCAAAATGGTATTTACTACAGGACAATACACAAATATTCTCCAAAGGATAATTACAAAATAATGTAAAAATTACATATAGGGAAATATTAACATCTGTTTACATTACATTAAGATTAAGAGATATGTATATGTCATGCAAAAAATGTGAGCATCAAAAGAGAAAAAATCATGCTGTACTAGGAACACATTATCAAGGTACTGCGAGAGATTCATGTTAACTCTGCTATATAGGCAAAGCTTGGAATAAAAGTCTGGTTCAAACTGAAAAAGTATAACCTCAATTGAGGCCAAATTTGTATTGTTGGTGTTAACTAAATATTTAAAGGGATAGCAAATGAAAATGTATTTCAGCACTGCAGATATCATTTGCATAAAATGGCTTAGTAGTTATAGACCATGGTTTTCTGTTTTATTCTATGGGCCCAGTAATATAAAGGTCTCTGGGCTGGTGAGATTATATAAAAATGGTCGCCAGTACTTCTATTTCCCTGGTGGAATGATCTAAAGCTACTTTTTACCCTGAAAATAGGGTGTCTCGCTAAGGGGCGTATACTGCATTTTTAATGGGGAAGAGATTTATACATTACAAAATTACACAATAAAATTCATATTTTAAAAATGTTACAAAATGAACAATCGAACCATTCACACAAAATTACACAGGAAAAAATTGTATTCTTAAGGTGCATCAAAAATCGTAACAAAATTATTCACCAACAATTGTATTTTATAAAAAATTTAACATTTGTAAGCAAATTGAACAGGAATAAATCATTTGAAATGTGCACAATCGTAAATTGCAAAACAAAACACAGAAATTCTTACTTATAAGTACAAAATACAAAGCATAATTGTTTAAGCATAAAATGGGCTGAATATGGGCGTTCCATGGGTGTGTATGAAATTGCTTCTCTAATCCCAGCGTAATTCTGTAAAGATTTTACACAACAGATCTCACAGTTTTTTCTCCCAAACCCTTCAAAATACGTGTAACCCTAATAGAAAAACACATGCATACAAAAATATAGGCGATTATAAGATGCTATACGCAGAAAGCAGTGTAATGTGATTTATATTGGCTGCAGGATTTCATTTTTAAAGTGTGTCTCCTGCTCATTGCTATCTTCACTCCACAGAATAATGTATCCCTTTCCAGCGCGCTCCATTACTTTTAATAGGAGACATCTCGCCACTCACAGGGACTGCCCCTTTTAATGATAATTCACCAGGGCAGCCCTTGCGAGAGTTGGCGACAAAAACCTTATCTGATCTAATGAAGTTTAACTTATTGGGCCCTATGTATTTACCCAACTCTAAGGTTAAAAGTGCAACTACAGGGGCATAATAGCCAAACCTGAAATGTACTTGGATGGATGTAGTTTTTGAATTGGAGCACATATGCAATATACTTGTATTAGCAAGAATGCTTCTAGTAAAAATAATCACCATTTCAGGTACATATCCAGTGCATGCTCAGTGCACTTGTATTGAAACACCATGATTTCTCAGAAAGAGTCATCTCTGATCACATGACACATACCACCTTAAGCATTCTGAGCAGCCGTGAGGTTTCAATCTAGGTGTACTTGGCACAGGGCTAGGGTGACCACATGTCCCGGATAGCCCGGGACAGTCCCGCATTTTGCAGGTCTGTCCCAGGTCCCGGGCACCTTTATGCATTGTCCCGGAATGGAAAGCCGCCTGCCAGTGCTGTCACAATCCCGGTAGCTCAGCAGAAAGATCCGCTACCTGCATGCCCGTATCCCCTTGTGCTGCTTCCCCCGGTCCTCCTGCTCTAGCACACCCAGCCCAGGTACACTTAGCCATGCTGCCGCCGCCTGCTCACTACAATGTATCTGCTCTGCATTAATGGGATTCTTTGAATGCAGCCGCCTGTGTCTTGCCGCATTGCCGCTAGCCCCCTGCAGAGGGTGCTCGTGTGCGAGCAGGGGGTGTGTGTTAAGGAGGCTATATCTGTGTGTACAGCATGAGCATATGAGCGGCTCATTAACTAATCTCTTTCAAACCCTGTGTTCTCCTATGGCTCTTGTTCACTGAGGTATCATGGAGCTATCTGCCTATTTATGTCTTATGCTCTGAAAGGGTTCCACTTTATAATGTATTTCATATCTTGTAGGTATGTATCATAGTATTACCCAAGCATTGTACCCAGTGCCCATGTTAGAGCTACAGACAAGCTGTGCACAGCGCGTACCCACCAGTCAGCATCTCCCGGTAGCTATATAGGAGCTATGCAGTGACCATGTTTTTTTTGTTTTTTTCCCTTTAAAAAAATTGTCAAAAAAAAAAAAAAAGGTATCAACATATTTTTTTTTTAATTTTTTTTTTTTGGGGGGGGGGGGGGTCCCTGAATGGCAGTTTGGAAATGTGGTCACCCTACACAGGGCCAGTGTTACAATAACCAGTTGATGATACCTAGTATCCAACTATAGGGGGCGCTATTATAGAAACCAAAAAATATGTAAATTAACAATATTTAGTATAAAACAAATGACAAGTAATATGCAAACATATGACTCTTACAAATAAAAACTTAACTGAGTCCTTGACCTAGGCAAGGTAGTTTAAGCCAATGTTCATTAAAGTCCTGAAATCTTCTGTGGAATCCGGTTTAGAATATCCAATGTAATTGGTAGATAGGTGATCCAACTTCAGGGGCAGCTCCTCTTATACCAAAAAAAGCAGCCAACTTTGCTTTTTTTGGTTTAAGAATCTTAGTGCAATATTCCAAGAAAAATGGCACAGATAGAAAAGGTGAAGATTGAATACTCAGAAAAGAAGCAGCAGCTATGTGCTGATTGAGACAGGCTGGGGAATCACAGTGACCCAGCTACACTGATCCTGTTACAGGATAATGAAATCCACTGTATCCAGACAAACAATATGCAAGAAGAAATCACACAAAAAAGAGCACCTCCTAGTGCAATATTGCAAGATAAATGGCACAATTTATCAATGTGAAAATAATATACTCACAAAGAAAGCAGCACCTATGTGCTGACTGAGACAAGCTGTAGAATCACAGTGACCCAGCTACACTGATACTGCAGCAGGATGTTGTTGACCAGTGGGTCCAATAAACAGGCTTAGGCTTCCATAAAAAGTAACAATTTATTGACCTATTGTTAAAAATTCAAGAGATAAAAACAGTAATACCCCAATGCATAAAAACAAATGTTAAAAACAGTTGCAACGCGTTTCTCAGCCAACAGGCTATTTCCTCAGACATCTGTTGGACTAATGGAAGCTAATGCCTTTTAAACTATACCTACCCCTGATATACTGGTATTTGGTTGGTCCTTTCTAATGGGCGTGTGTGTACTTTGTCTGTTATTGGTCATTTCTTATTTGATGCATGTTTGGGTGAGAATTTGATGTTAGGTTGCGGTTCACTGTCACTCTATCTCAACAACTGAGGTTACGATATTATATACGCCCACTAAGAAATGACCAATAACAGAGTACACACACGCCCATTAGAATGGACCAACCAAATACCAGTATATCAAATGACATTACAATGCCTTAATATTAGCATTCACTTGTAAGACACCCAGTCAAACTTACGGTGTTTTTCAGCAGACACAAACAAATAATTTATTTTGTAATAGACATTTTATTCAAATAAGGATTAGACAATTTTACACTTCAATTGGCGAGATATCAACTCGCCCACTCACTAAACAAATTATGTTTTTAAGCAATTAATTGTATCTGAACATGGTAACAATGTTTGTTCAGCTGATGCAGGTAAGATTGCATTAGTTTTAACATAGACACCACTTATGAAGAAAGCTCTGAATGTCTAAAAAAGAGAGGTACAGGGGTAGCTTTATCAAATAAAGAGAAAGATATAAGTTCTTGTAAATAAAAAGGTCTCTTGCCTTTTTGTTTTTTTATATGTATTATGTTATGTATTGATTTATTTAATTTTTTATGGGCTTTTTTATGCATTACATATTGTTTTTGTATTGATCTATTTGTTTGCACATTCTATATAAATGTTTAATTACAATAGTATGGATGGTAATGAATTCACCAAGGACATTACAGCAATGTTTTTTATGTATTATTTTCTTTTATGTATGCAAATGGGGAAACTTTCACCATTAGAAACAAATCATGTTGTCATAGTAACCCCTTAACAATTAATTACCTGCACATGGAGTGGGAGGGTTTAGTATGGGTAGGTATAGTTTAAAAGGCATTAGCTTCCATTAGTCCAACAGATGCCTGAGGAAACAGCCTGTTGGCTGAGAAACGCGTTGCAACTGTTTTTAACATTTGTTTTTATGCATTGGGGTATTACTGTTTTTATCCCTTGAATTTTTAACAATTGGTCAATAAATTGTTACTTTTTATGGAAGCCTAAGCCTGTTTATTGGACCCACTGGTCAACTTCATCCTGCTGCAGTATCAGTGTAGCTGGGTCACTGTGATTCCCCAGCTTGTCTCAGTCAGCACATAGGTGCTGCTTTCTTTGTGAGTATATTATTTTCACATTGATAAATTGTGCCATTTATCTTGCAATATTGCACTAGGAGGTGCTCTTTTTTTGGGATTTCTTCTCGCAGATTGTCTGGATACAGTGGATTTCATCATCCTGTAATAGGATCAGTGTAGCTGGGTCACTGTGATTCCCCAGCCTGTCTCAATCAGCACATAGGTGCTGCTTCTTTTGTGAGTATTCAATCTTCACCTTTTCTATCTGTGCCATTTGTCTTGGAATATTGTACTAGGAGGCGCCCTCTCTTTTGTGATTCTTCTTCACAGATCGCCAGTGTTACAATAGAAGCAGACTTGGAGACCGCATTAAGGTGTCGCTGCAGGGTGGAGGGGCGCAAATTTGGTGCATGACATAAAAAAATTAAATTGTAGATTTCTTTTTTATACCTAACTTAGGCTTAATAGTAGGGGCTATATGTAGTAGAATAATGGGTAGAATAGGAGGGGACTCCACTGAAACACAAGGAGGCACAGAGTGCAGGTCAGCCAGAGTAGCTGGCTGAAATATCTCAGCCGCAGAGCTCTCAGCAAAACTTTATAAACCTTTATAAAAGTTGTTGGAGCCAGTGACAGCAGTGAGATTCCACCCACAGAGGCCGATTTATCACAGCCTGAATGTGGCCGTATACCCCTGTTTCTGCGCGAGCCTTCAGGCTCGCCAGAAACAGGAGTTAAGAAGCATCGGTCTTAGGACCGCTACTCCTTAACTCGTTCGCCTCCTCTGGGGCTGTGGACATCAATCCGCCGTATGTAATGCAGCAAATCTGCAGGGGGCGGCATTGCATATGCTGTCGGCATTTATCGATGTCTGACGGACATGATACGCAACAGCGGATCATGTCCTCCAGACACTTGATAAATCGGCCCCACAGCCTAAAGTGTATAAATGGGGCTGATGGGTACTAGTAGGAGAACTGATAATCTTACAATGTTTAAAATACTGCAAAACATCAGTGTACTATCTTCTCCTGTACACTATCAGTGTATATGCACCCATCATTATTATACACCACAGCTTGTTCTGTTTTATAGTTTATGAACCCTTAACATCATTATAAACTGCAGCATTTATGCTATTAGTGAAGAATGTTGTGCTTATTAGTGTATAAATGTTCATCATCATCACTATACAGTGACACATGTCCGAAATAAATGTAAGGTGTACTGGTTCCCTGGTCAAAACTTACCATTACTCCACTGCAAATTAGTGTGATCTATTGTAGTGCTTGAAAAATGTAGACGTGTAGGGAAAGTTAACAAGATTCTGAGAACTTGCAGTTCAGTCTTGCAAGAGTGAGTCAGCAACCACACATTTAAGAAGCTCTTATCCTAGGTGGCAGAGAATTCACCTCAGACTCGCTTGTTTGGGGTGAATGACGGTCCCTTTTCTAATGCAATTGGTTGCCCAAGAACAGGGGGAATAATTGAACAACAGAGATCTTCTGCAGTCCTAAATTTTGCCAAGTGGTGCTTGCAGGTGGACAGGTTCTCTGCTTGAGAACTTGTCTGTCTGCAGCTTTCCTGTTAGATATGCTAGTATCAGCCTAAATATAATGATGAAAAAGAAAAGAGGTCATTCTGCCTCTAGGTCTGTGTGTTATTTCGTCACCACTCGGTAATTCATTATGCAGAGCCACCACTGGTTTACTATGCTGTGCAGAGCCACCACTTTGGTACATTATATTATGCTGAAATTAACTATTAAAGCCATTATACTTATAATAAATTAGATTAATAGTCAAGAATCTGATGTGATAGTGGGAATGTATTTCTATATCATTATAGATAAAATTGTTATCTATAGCTGCTTTATACATCACTAGAACATTTTGTTAAGAAGCAGTAATGGAAGGGTATATGATTTCTTCTGGGAGAAGGGTGGCAAAATGTGTCTTCGTCTGTGTAGCCAAACATTCTAGCACCAGCCCTGACTGGGCATGCGCAACACATGCATACATGCGCCTGAAACAGTACAAATCTTTACTAGAAGCTTTTGTGGTAATACAAGTATATTGCAACATGTGTTTCTATTAAAAACTACAATGTATTCATGCACAGTTTATTTATTTTTTCTGTTTGCATCTTACAATATACTCTAATTATGGGTGCCACCATTTTGGAACTTAGGTTTCACTGTAAGTATCTGAAGGAAAGTTAATGCACATGTGCAAACACATCAGCACTGGAATGCAGGGGAAGCTAAATTTCAACATGGTAGCACCTATGACTAGTGGGATGGAGAATATTCTCAATAATATATAAAATGTGTTTAATGTACCTTTAAATGTTTTACCCCTTAAGTACTGTATGTAAATGTATCCTGTACAATTTGTCACAATTGTTGTCCACTACAGCTTCAACATCAGAATGTAAAATGTTTCTTATTGACTGAGCAATTCTTGAATCCTGAGAAATTATTAAGGAGAAAAATGCATATAATAAATACAATTCATTCCTTGTTTACCTGCAGCTCATTGACTCACACTGAGCCTCTAGCAGAGGATGAGTTAGTTACAGCATTTTGTTCTTTTAAATTAATTACAGAGCCTTACATATTAAAATGAGCCGGGCACAGTTAAAGTGAATGTAAAGTTTTATGAATGAGTGCCCGGTTTTTAAAAATACTATTAAAAACAGGGGCACTTTCATTCAGTAAACTTTACATTGCAGCGTTTTTTTAAAATATTTACCTTTTTCTTTAGCAAACCCGGACCGGCAATCCTACACCTGCAGCTCCTCTGTACTTACCTCAGCAATGACGAAACCTCCAATCATGGGGGTAGATTTAACAAGCAGTGAATGCTGCAATCTACCCCCTGTAGTTTCAGGTTCCCCTGAAACATAAGTTAAGAAGCGACTGCCTTAAGTCCTTAACTCGTCCATCACCTCTGAGGTGGCGGACAGCAATCATACTGATCAGATACAATTGGAATGATTGACACCCCCTGTGAATATGCAGGGGGCGGCATTGCACAAGCATTTCACTATGTAAAATCAGTGGATATAGGAGGCGCTATAGAGCCGTAGGATATATAGATATAAATAAATGTAAAATTCACTGTATCGTGACCAGTTAAAACATTCAAAAAATTAAAAATCCAAAATTCCAATGACCCTTAAGGGATACGTTAAAATACTATTTATGTGCAAAATCTGTGATAAAAAATCGGTGATAATTAAAAATAAAGGAAAATATCTACGTATATATATATATATATATATATATATATAAACAATTTATCCAAGTGAAAAATCAAAGTGAAATAAATGCAGTATCAAAGTGCAATCAATGATCAAGTGACAATAATTAGTAAAACACAGATGTGATATTTAATAAGTCAATGCATAAAAGGTTGACACATACAATCCATATAACAATCAATCATACATAAAATAAAACCGGTTTAAACATACACACTATACATAACCCCTCAGATTCCCCAAATCAAATGTGGCTGGCGGAGAACACCTATAATGACTGTGTTCTAATCTTGGTGTTAGTAGTTCAAGGGGATCCCCCAAAGAAGATGGTCCGGAATGACAATGTGGGTTTAATTATTGTAAATCCAAAGATATAAATGTTAATGTTTCTGAATGGTGCCGTTATATCCCCAGTCTTATTTGGTCACAAATAAAAGCCCACGATGGTATAGAGCTCCTTCCTTAATGTTCTCTTAGTTAAAGGCAATCAAGTATTTATAACTTAGCCGGGAGGCTCTCCTACCTTCTTACAAGTGTCTGCCAGCGATCTCCTTACCTGGCCCGACACTCCGGCTGCTCCGGCACCATTCAGAAACATTAACATTTATATCTTTGGATTTACAATAATTAAACCCACATTGTCATTCCGGACCATCTTCTTTGGGGGATCCCCTTGAACTACTAACACCAAGATTAGAACACAGTCATTATAGGTGTTCTCCGCCAGCCCCATTTGATTTGGGGAATCTGAGGGGTTATGTATAGTGTGTATGTTTAACCGGTTTTACTTTATTTTATGTATGATTGATTGTTATATGGATTGTTTGTGTCAACCTTTTATGCATTGACTTATTAAATATCACATCTGTGTTTTACTAATTATTGTCACTTGATCATTGATTGCACTTTGATACTGCATTTATTTCACTTTGATTTTTCACTTGGATAAATTGTTTTTATATATATATATATATATACGTAGATATTTTCCTTTATTTTTAATTATCACCGATTTTTTATCACAGATTTTGCACATAAATAGTATTTTAACGTATCCCTTAAGGGTCCTTGGAATTTTGGATTTTTAATTTTTTGAATGTTTTAACTGGTCACGATACAGTGAATTTTACATTTATTTATATCTATATATCCTACGGCTCTATAGCGCCTCCTATATCCACTGATTTTACATTCTTAATTCTCTATTGTCTAGGGAGGAGACAATAACCTTTAGTGAGGCTAAGTAGGTTTTTGGTCTAGCGCTATACCCTATCCGTATCTGACAAGCATTTCACTAGAAATGCTTGTGCAATGTTAAATGCCGACAGCGTATGCTGTCAGCATTTAGCAATGTCGGGTGGACATCAACCGCTACAGCAGATTATGTCCGCCCGCATCATAATAAATCGGCCCCATGGTGTGCACCCTAGAGCATCCAGCTTGTGAGACCATGCCGTGATTGGAGGAGGCTGGTTTCTTCATTGAGGTTCTAAGTACAGCATGAGAAGCAGGCGGGTTTTCTAAAGAAAAGGTAAGTATTTAAACAAAAAACGCTGCAATGTAAAGTTTAATGAATGAAAGTGCCCCTCCTAGCAAAGAAAAAAAGAAGTTTCATATATTTCTTACTCCTTAATGCCCTTTTAATGTCAATATGTGACAAAGACGTAAAGGTATTTCTAATTAATTTTAGATTATTATTGTTATTAGTTATACCTCTAACCGTTTGGCCTTGCATTGGTGGCAACAATAGGTATTACAACAAGCATTCCATCAGGAAAAAGGAGCACCAGCCAGGAAACAACTAGTACAAGTTCAATTCTTTATTTCTTCATAAAGTAAAAACATGCCTGTCACACAGACCATAGACAATGACAATGAAGTCAGCATTAGAAGCACTAGCTGACGCGTTTCGGCTGTTACAACAAGCATCACATGATCTATTAAATTGGCTCAGCATCAGAAGTCACTAATTAGTAAATTCACGTTGACATTTTAAAAAACATTTACATTAGCAGAACTGTACAAACTGCCTAATATTTTGTATCTCAGTTTAGAATGTTGACAAAAACATTTTAATATGATTCCCTTCAATTATGATAAACTGGACACGTACTGTCTCAGGGCTTGATTCTCTAAAGCTCTCTGCCCAGGTGAGGTTTAGATTTGTCAGTACTATGAGATCCTTCTCATGATTCTGGAAAGGCAAATTTTACCTTGAGAACTGTATATCTCACTAAGGTTTTTCTCTATATTTCCATATGTGAAGATTTCCTGTTAAATGTATACTAATCTCCTTGGAGAGATTCCTAATTCTAGAAAACGTTATTACTTTCTGTGGGAGGCCGTTCGCCTTTCACTATTACATGAATATCTGCCGCTGCATGAGCTGACATAGAGCTAGATTACAAGTGGCGCGCTAACGTTAGCATGCGCGATATTAAAAGTTTGCTTCTGCTTTAACTTGTCCACGTATTACAAGCTGAAAGACTGAAGACCTTGCGTAAAGGATTAGAGCTACTAAAAATGCAATAAACACAACATAAATATATTAAAATAAAATGTTACACTCATATACTCTATCTAATAAACTTTATTCACTTTCATATTTAAAAAAAATGATAAGGGTTAAAAGGAATATGGTATGTGACAATATATATATATACTTGTAAATTTACCTTGGATTCCTTTCCACTCAAATACCTGAAAGCATAAGAAATCATTTTTAATACATAAGATAGCGCAATATTCTAAGTCCTCAAGTTATGCACGCACGCACGCACACACGCACGCACGCACGCACGCACGCAAACAATTAACTCTCAACTTGTAATACATGTGTTAACTCGCACGCGTTAAAAGTTTACTTCTAGAGGTGTTTGCACGAGAGCGAAAGTGCTAATTTGAGCACCACTTGTAATCTGGCCCATAATGTGTTTAATCCATATCAGTGAGTTTTTGAGAACTGAACCCTCACACACAGCAAGATGTTGGTGCTGGAATTGTTACACAAGACAACTGATTTTCACATTTTATTCCCTGTACCTGAGTACATGCAGTGTTATGTCTGCCGTATGGTGCAGCCAAAAATGAGAGGATGAAAAGAGAAAATGATCCCTGATATAGCTTTACGTAGAAAACAGGAGTCATTTCAGACCTTAAATACTAGGGGTGTTAATAAAGATGAAGTGTAGAACTGAACATGGGTCATCATTTTCCATTTTCTTATTTTTTGCTTTTGCTATATAAAGAGACATAAAAATACATGTAAATTAGTCTATTTCAGCTTAGAAAAATCATTTTTCCAGTGAACTTGTTTTAGCAAAAAGGTTTATAACAGTAGAGAGGCACCAGTAGTATATTTTTGTCAGTGGTGAGTAAACATCAGTATAATACATGTTCTCTGAGCTTGTGGTTGTATGCTGGGGCACAGGCCATATGTATATATGCACTGTGCACAGTGGGCTAGATTAAAAATGGAGTGCAAAAATATTAGCACTATTGTGCGCTAACACTGCTCAAGTTAAATTAATGGTGTTTTAAGTTTTTTCACGTTGAAAGTAATAGGTCTAGGCCGAAACTAATACCTGGATGTTGAATAGCACGGGTGTGCTTAAAGGGACAGCCAACACTAAATTTGTCATTGTTTAAAAAAATAGATAATGTCTTTACTACCCCTTCCCCAGCTTTGCACAATCAACATTGTTATATTAATATACTTTATAACTATGGATGGGCGAATGTGTTTATATCCGAATTCGAATGTTAGAACGAATGTTATTGTAGAAATTCGATTTACATAATAGAATGTTGATAAGAACGAATATTCTTAAAAATTTGATTTTCGAATGTTATTTACAGTTTTCGAATGTCACATTCGAATATCACATTTGAATTTGAATGTTACATTCGAATATCACATTCAAATTCGAATATTACATTTATAAAACACAATTGTAGACTAGAAACACTATTTCGAATGTCACATTCAAATCGAATATCACATTTGAATCGAATGTCACATTCGAATTCGAATATTACATTTATAAAACACAGTATTAGACTAGAAATACTATTTCGAATTTGAATTCGAATATCACATTCAAATCAAATATAACTAGTGATGTTGCGAACATGTTTCAAGGGGACTAACACCTGGACTGTGGCATGCCGGAGGGGGATCCATGGCAAAACTCCCATGGAAAATTACATAGTTGATGCAGAGTCTGGTTTTAATCCATAAAGGGCATAAATCACCTAACATTCCTAAATTGTTTGGAATAACGTGCTTTAAAACATCAGGTATGATGTTGTATCGATCAGGTAGTGTAAGGGTTACGCCCGCTTCACAGTGACAGACCAAACTCCCCGTTTAATGCACCGCAAACAACCGCAAACAGTCCATTTGCACAACCGCAAACTCCCCATTTGCACAAGGTTGGATACCAAGCTAGCCGTGTCCCGTTCCTTGTCCTCACTGATGTCATTGAAGGTCTCTTCCTCCACCCAGCCACGTACAACACCAAGGGTCCCCGAAAGGTGACAACAAGCCCCTGGGACGCCTGCTGTGTTTGGTCTTCCACCTCCTCAAAGCCACCTTCCTCCTCTGACTCCTCTTCTTCAGACTCCTCTCTCTGCGTTGCCTCTCTCTGTGTTATTATAAGGTGTGTTAAGTAGTACTATTCCTATCAGTTTAATCCCTGTTATGTGCCTTTTTTTTGTTTGGTTTTTGAAGCCACAGTGCAGCACCAGAGGCCAGAAAAATTAGGCATGTACACATGCCTGAAAAATTAGGTATTGTTGCAGCCACTGCTGTAGCAGCGGCCAGAAAAATTGATGTTTGTTTCCCAGGCAGAAAGTGCCCTAAAACATTGCGACTTGAACCCTAGTTGGTCGCGGATAAGTCACGCAAGTCATCCGGCATTCAGAGAAAAAATACAGTAGCGTGTGGACCATTTTTAGCCCAAGGCAGCTCATCTCAAGTCATCAGGCCTTTTTTAGTCAAATGTATCGCCCACTTTCAGTCCCTTCGGGATCCATCCCTCATTCATTTTAATAAAGGTGAGGTAATCTAGACTTTTTTGACCTAGGCGACTTCTCTTCTCAGTGACAATACCTCCTGCTGCACTGAAGGTCCTTTCTGACAGGACACTTGAAGCGGGGCAGGCCACAATTTCTATCGCAAATTGGGATAGCTCAGGCCACAGGTCAAGCCTGCACACCTAGTAGTCAAGGGGTTCATCGCTCCTCAGAGTGTCGATATCTGCAGTTAAGGCGAGGTAGTCTGCTACCTGTCGGTCGAGTCGTTCTCTGAGGGTGGACCCCGAAGGGCTGTGGCGATGCGTAGGACTTAAAAAGCTCTGCATGTCCTCCATCAACAACACGTCTGTAAAGCATCCTGTCCTTGCCGGCGTGGTGGTGGGAGGAGGAGGATTACTTTCACCTCTTCCCCTGTTAGATTCCCGTTGTGCTGTGACATCACCCTTATACGCTGTGTAAAGCATACTTTTTAATTTATTTTTGAACTGCTGCATCCTTTCCGACTTGCGGTAATTCGGTAACATTTCAGGCACTTTATGCTTATACTGGGGTCTAGTAGCGTGGACACCCAGTACAGGTCGTTCTCCTTCAGCCTTTTTATACGAGGGTCCCTCAACAGGCACGACAGCATGAAAGACCCCATTTGCACAAGGTTGGATGCCGAGCTACTCATGTCCCGTTCCTCATCCTCAGTGATCTCACTGAAGGTATGTTCTTCCCCCCAGCCACGTACAACACCACGGGTACCAGATAGGTGACAACGAGCACCCTGGGATGCCTGTTGTGGTTGGTCTTCCTCCTCCTCCTCAAAGCCACATTCCTCCTCTGACTCCTCTTCCTCACAATCCTCTTGCAGCGTTGCCGCAGGTCCAGCAAGCGATGCTGATAAGGCTGTTTCTGGTGGTGATGGTGACCACAACTCTTCCTCTTCCTCTTCATGCTCATCTACGGCCGGATCCAGCACTCTTCGCAGGGTACGCTCCAGGAAGAAAACAAATGGTATGAAGTCGCTGAAAGTGCCTTTGGTGCGACTGACTAGGTTTGTCACCTCCTCAAAAGGACGCATGAACCTACGGGCATTGCGCATGAGCGTCCAGTAACATGGCAAAAAAATTCCCAGCTCCGCAGAGGCTGTCCTAGCAACCCGGTCATAACCCGGTCATACAAATAGCCGTTAACGGCTTTTTCTTGTTGGAGCAGGCGGTCAAACATTAGGAGTGTTGAATTCCAACGTGTCGGGCTGTCGCAAATCAAGAGCCTCACTGGCATGTTGTTTCGCCGCTGGATATCTGAAAAGTGCGCCATGGCTGTGTAGGAATGCCTGAAATGGCTACACACCTTCCTGGCCTGCTTCAGGACGTCCTGTAAGCCTGGGTACTTATGCACAAAGCGTTGTACGATCAGATTACACACATGTGCCATGCACGGCACATGTGTCAACTTGCCCAAATTCAATGCCGCCAACAAATTTCTTCCGTTGTCACAAACCACTTTGCCGATCTCCAGTTGGTGCGGAGTCAGCCACTGATCCACTTGTGCGTTCAGGGCGGACAGGAGTGCTGGTCCGGTGTGACTCTCTGCTTTCAGGCAAGTCAACCCCAAGACGGCGTGACACTGCCGTATCCGGGACGTGGAATAGTACCTGGGGAGCTGGGGGGGTGCCGTTGATGTGGAGCAAGACGAAGCAGCAGAAGAGGACTCAGCCGAGGAGGTTATGGAAGAGGATGGAGTAGGAGGAGTAGAGGAGGTGGCAGCAGGCCTGCCTGCAAGTCGTGGCGGTGTCACCAACTCCTCTGCAGAGCCACGCATTCCATGCTTGGCAGCCGTCAGCAGGTTTACCCAATGCGCAGTGTAGGTGATATACCTGCCCTGACCATGCTTTGCAGACCAGGTATCAGTGGTCAGATGGACCCTTGCCCCAACACTGTGTGCCAGACATGCGATTACTTCCTTTTGCACAATCGAGTACAGGTTGGGGATTGCCTTTTGTGCAAAGAAATTTCGGCCGGGTACCTTCCACTGTGCTGTCCCAATAGCTACAAATTTTTGGAATGCCTCAGACTCCACCAGCTTGTATGGTAAAAGCTGGTGGGCTAAGAGTTCAGACAAGCCAGCTGTCAGATGCCGGGCAAGGGGGTGACTTTGTGACATTGGCTTCTTACGCTCAAACATGTCCTTGACAGACATCTGACTGTGGCCAGATGAGCAGGAACTGCTCAAAGCGAGAGACGGAGTGGCGGATGGTTGGGAGGGGGTAAGGAGGACAGCAGTGGTTGACGTGGCTGAAGATGCTGGACCAGGAGGAGGATGGCGGCTTTGAGTTTGTGTGCTGCTTGTACTCATGTGTTGATCCCATAGGCGTTTGTGATGTGCGATCATGTGCCTTCACAAAGCAGTTGTACCTAGGTGGGTGTTGGACTTCCCACAACTCAGTTTCTTTTGGCACAGGTTGCAAATGGCATCGCTGTTGTCAGAGGCAGACACACACAAAAAAATGCCACACAGCTGAGCTCTGCAATGACGGCATTCTGGTGGTGGCAACAGCATTCGTTGATTGGCGTGCTGTCTGGCTGACCCCGGGTGCCGATGCATGCTGTCTGACTGTGCCACTAGCTCCTTGCTCCCCCTGCTTCCAACTCGTCTCCTCCTCCTCTCTGTCTCCCCATCTGAACTTTCTTCTTCTCTTCTAGCGGGCACCCACGTGAAATCCACGGACGCATCGTCATCATCAACCGCTTCACTTGTATCTGACAACTCAGCAAAGGAAGCAGCAGCGGGTACAACATCATCATCATCACACCGTACGTCCATGTGTGTAATGCTGCCTGACTGAGACATATCCCTGTTATCTACATCCTCTGGCAATAATGGTTGCGCATCACTCATTTCTTCCCACTGATGTGTAAATAACTCCTCTGACAGATCAAGTGAAGTGGCTGTGGTGCTAGTGTTGGTGGTGGCGGCAGGCGGGCGAGTGGTAACTTGAGAGGTGCCCGAAGCTAAGCTGGAGGAGGATGGTGCATCAAGGTTCCGAGCGGAAGCTGTAGAAAATTGGGTGTCCAGTGTTAGCCAGTCAACTATGTACTCAGAACTTTTCGAGTTCAGGGTACGTGGCCTCTGAACACTGGGCATTATTCTAGGGCCAAAGGGAATCACAGCACCACGACCACGACGGCCCCTGCGGGGTGGCCTGCCTCTGCCTGTCATTTTTTTTTCGATTAGTGGTACTATGCGTGCAAGCTACTGTGACAACAGATATGAGTTGCACTGTGCACTGGCAGAAGTTGGCAGAGTAGACGCTGTAGGCCTGACACACACTCTTGCAGACAACTAACTGCTATTCAATCTATTACTGTCAAAATTGTATTTTTTTTTTTAAATGTACACTACTGTTACACCAGATATGAGTTGCACTGGTGTGACACTGTGCCCTGGCAGGCCCTGAAACGCACACGTGTGAAGGAAACTGACTGCTATTATTTCACAGTCAAATTTCTAGTTTTTTTTTTAATGTACACTACTGTTACACCAGATATGAGTTGCAGTGGTGTGACACTGTGCCCTGGCAGCCCGTGAAACGCACACGCGTGAAGGAAACTGACTGCTATTATTTCACAGTCAAATTTCTAGTTTTTTTTTAAATCTACACTACTGTTACACCAGATATGAGTTGCACTGGTGTGACACTGTGCCCTGGCAGGCCCTGAAACGCACACGTGTGAAGGAAACTGACTGCTATTATTTCACAGTCAAAAAAGTGTTGTTTTTTTTAAATGTACACTACTGTTACACCAGATATGAGTTGCACTGGTGTGACACTGTGCCCTAGCAGGCCCTGAAACGCACACGTGTGAAGGAAACTGACTGCTATTATTTCACAGTCAAAAAAGTGTTGTTTTTTTTTAAATGTACACTACTGTTACACCAGATATGAGTTGCACTGGTGTGACACTGTGCCCTGGCAGGCCCTGAAACGCACACGTGTGAAGGAAACTGACTGCTATTATTTCACAGTCAAATTTCTAGGTTTTTTTTTAACCCCTTAACGACGCGTGTCGTACAGGGTACGTCGCACACAACCTGGTCTTAAAAGACCAGCGACGTACCCTGTACGACATTAGGGGTTTAAAGCGGCTGGAAGCGATCCTGCTCGCTTCCAGACGCTTTCCGGTTATTGCAGTGATGCCTCTATATCGAGGCATCCTGCAATAACACCCCTTGGCCATCAGATGCAGAGAGAGCCACTCTGTGGCCCTCTCTGCACCGGACATCGATGGCCGGTATCGTTGGTGGGTGGGAGCCTGTGTGGGAGGCGGGTGGCAGCCATCGGTGATGTGGAGGGGGGCGGGATCGTGGGCGGGGATGTCCGGGGGCGCGCACGGACGCGCGCATGCACGGGGAGGGAGCGGGTGGGAACCGCTACACTACAGAAAAAGTTGGTGTAAATTTTAAAAAAAAAAGGAATAAAAATTAAAAAAAAAAAAAAAGATCAGGCATGTGGTGGGGGTTGGTCTGTGGGGGCTACACTACAGAAAAATAAAACAGAAAAAAATACTTTTTTTTGCAAACTGGGTACTGGCAGACAGCTGCCAGTACCCAAGATGGCCGCCAATAAGGCAGATGGGGAGGGTTAGAGAGCTGTTTTGGGGGGGATCAGGGAGGTTGAGGGCTAAGGGGGATGCTACCACCACAGCATATGTAAATATGCTTAAAAAAAAAAGACTTTCTGCCAGTACTTAAGATGGTGGGGACAATTGTGGGGTGGGGGAGGGAAGGGAGCTGTTTGGGAGGGATCAGGGGGTCTGATGTGTCAGGTGGGAGGCTGATCTCTACACTAAAGCTAAAATTAACCCTGCAAGCTCCATACAAACTACCTAATTAACCCCTTCACTGCTAGCCATAATACACGTGTGATGCGCAGCAGCATTTAGCGGCCTTCTAATTACCAGAAAGCAACGCCAAAGTCATATATGTCTGCTATTTCTGAACAAAGGGGATCCCAGAGAAGCATTTACAACCATTTGTGCCATAATTGCACAAGCTGTTTGTAAATAATTTCAGTGAGAAACCTAAAATTGCGAAAAAATTTAAGTTTTTTTCAAATTTGATCGCATTTGGTGGTGAAATGGTGGCATTAAATATACCAAAATAGGCCTAGATCAATACTTTGGGTTGTCTACTACACTACACTTAAGCTAAAATTAACTCTACAAGCTCCCTACATGCTCCCTAATTAACCCCTTCACTGCTGGGCATAAAACACGTGTGGTGCGCAGTGGCATTTAGCCTCCTTCTAATTACCAAAAAGCAACGCCAAAGCCATATAAGTCTGCTATTTCTGAACAAAGGGGATCCCAGAGAAGCATTTACAACCATTTATGCCATAATTGCATAAGTTATTTGTAAATAATTTCTGTGAGAAACCTAAAGTTTGTGAAAAAGTGAACAATTTATTTTTATTTGATCGCATTTGGCGGTGAAATGGTGGCATGAAATATACCAAAATGGGCCTAGATCAATACTTTGGGATGTCTTCTAAAAAAATATATACATGTCAAGGGATATTCAGGTATTCCTGACAGATATCAGTGTTCCAATGTAACTAGCGCTCATTTTGAAAAAAAGTGGTTTTGAAATAGCAAAGTGCTTCTTGTATTTCTTTCCCTATAACTTGCAAAAAAAGCAAAGAACATGTTAACATTGGGTATTTCTAAACTCAGGACAAAATTTAGAAACTATTTAGCATGGTTGTTTTTTGGTGGTTGTAGATGTGTAACAGATTCTGGGGGTCAAAGTTAGAAAAAGTGTGTGTTTTTTCAATTTTTTCCTCATATTTTATAATATTTTTAATAATAAATTATAAGATATGATGAAAATAATGGTATCTTTAGAAAGTCCATTTAGTGGCGAGAAAAACGGTATATAATATGTGTGGGTACAGTAAATGAGTAAGAGGAAATTTACAGCTAAAGACAAACACCGCGGAAATGTAAAAATAGCCCTGGTCCTTAAAGGGACAGTATACACTCATTTTCATATAACTGCATGTAATAGACACTACTATAAAGAATAAGATAAACAGATACTGATATAAAAATCCAGTATAAAATGGTTTAAAAACGTACTTAGAAGCTTTTAGTTTTAGCTCTGTTGAAAAGGTAGCTGGAAAGCCCACTGCAAGTTGTAAATAAGACACCCCCCCCTCCCCCTTCTTTTGCATATGAAAAGACCCTTTACACAAACAGGAGCAAGCTGGAGAAGGTAGCTGACGGTATTCAAATAAAACTTTGGGGCTTGGTTAGGAGTCTGAAAATCAGAGCAATGTTATTTAAAAATAAGCAAAATTATACATTTTTTTTAAAAAACTAACTTTATGGGCTTTATAAATAGATCATCTACAAAACATTTATGCAAAGAAAAAATGAGTGTATAATGGCCCTTTAAGGGAAAGAAATTGAAAAATGGCCTTGGTCCTTAAGTGGTTAATTTACACTACTGTTACACCAGATATGAGTTGCACTGGTATGACACTGTGCCCTGGCAGGCCCTGAAACGCACACGTGTGAAGGAAACTGACTGCTATTATTTCACAGTCAAAAAAGTGTTTTTTTTTTTAAATGTACACTACTGTTACACCAGATATGAGTGGTGGCACTGGGCAAGTGGGCACAGTATGAGTTGCACTGTGCACTGGCAGAAGTTGGCAGAGTAGACGCTGTAGGCCTGACACACACTCTTGCAGACAACTAACTGCTATTCAATCTATTACTGTCAAAATTGTATTTTTTTTTTTAAATGTACACTACTGTTACACCAGATATGAGTTGCACTGGTGTGACACTGTGCCCTGGCAGGCCCTGAAACGCACACGTGTGAAGGAAACTGACTGCTATTATTTCACAGTCAAATTTCTAGTTTTTTTTTTAATGTACACTACTGTTACACCAGATATGAGTTGCAGTGGTGTGACACTGTGCCCTGGCAGCCCGTGAAACGCACACGCGTGAAGGAAACTGACTGCTATTATTTCACAGTCAAATTTCTAGTTTTTTTTTTAAATCTACACTACTGTTACACCAGATATGAGTTGCACTGGTGTGACACTGTGCCCTGGCAGGCCCTGAAACGCACACGCATGAAGGAAACTGACTGCTATTATTTCACAGTCAAATTTCTAGGTTTTTTTTTAATCTACACTACTGTTACACCAGATATGAGTTGCACTGGTGTGACACTGTGCCCTGGCAGGCCCTGAAACGCACACGTGTGAAGGAAACTGACTGCTATTATTTCACAGTCAAAAAAGTGTTGTTTTTTTTAAATGTACACTACTGTTACACCAGATATGAGTTGCACTGGTGTGACACTGTGCCCTAGCAGGCCCTGAAACGCACACGTGTGAAGGAAACTGACTGCTATTATTTCACAGTCAAAAAAGTGTTGTTTTTTTTTAAATGTACACTACTGTTACACCAGATATGAGTTGCACTGGTGTGACACTGTGCCCTGGCAGGCCCTGAAACGCACACGTGTGAAGGAAACTGACTGCTATTATTTCACAGTCAAATTTCTAGGTTTTTTTTTAACCCCTTAACGACGCGTGTCGTACAGGGTACGTCGCACACAACCTGGTCTTAAAAGACCAGCGACGTACCCTGTACGACATTAGGGGTTTAAAGCGGCTGGAAGCGATCCTGCTCGCTTCCAGGCGCTTTCCGGTTATTGCAGTGATGCCTCTATATCGAGGCATCCTGCAATAACACCCCTTGGCCATCAGATGCAGAGAGAGCCACTCTGTGGCCCTCTCTGCACCGGACATCGATGGCCGGTATCGTTGGTGGGTGGGAGCCTGTGTGGGAGGCGGGTGGCAGCCATCGGTGATGTGGAGGGGGGCGGGATCGTGGGCGGGGATGTCCGGGGGCGCGCACGGACGCGCGCATGCACGGGGAGGGAGCGGGTGGGAACCGCTACACTACAGAAAAAGTTGGTGTAAATTTAAAAAAAAAAAGGAATAAAAATTAAAAAAAAAAAAAAAGATCAGGCATGTGGTGGGGGTTGGTCTGTGGGGGGGGGGCTAAACTACAGAAAAATAAAACAGAAAAAAATACTTTTTTTTGCAAACTGGGTACTGGCAGACAGCTGCCAGTACCCAAGATGGCCGCCAATAAGGCAGATGGGGAGGGTTAGAGAGCTGTTTTGGGGGGGATCAGGGAGGTTGAGGGCTAAGGGGGATGCTACCACCACAGCATATGTAAATATGCTTAAAAAAAAAAAGACTTTCTGCCAGTACTTAAGATGGTGGGGACAATTGTGGGGTGGGGGAGGGAAGGGAGCTGTTTGGGAGGGATCAGGGGGTCTGATGTGTCAGGTGGGAGGCTGATCTCTACACTAAAGCTAAAATTAACCCTGCAAGCTCCATACAAACTACCTAATTAACCCCTTCACTGCTAGCCATAATACACGTGTGATGCGCAGCAGCATTTAGCGGCCTTCTAATTACCAGAAAGCAACGCCAAAGTCATATATGTCTGCTATTTCTGAACAAAGGGGATCCCAGAGAAGCATTTACAACCATTTGTGCCATAATTGCACAAGCTGTTTGTAAATAATTTCAGTGAGAAACCTAAAATTGCGAAAAAATTTAAGTTTTTTTTTAAATTTGATCGCATTTGGCGGTGAAATGGTGGCATTAAATATACCAAAATAGGCCTAGATCAATACTTTGGGTTGTCTACTACACTACACTTAAGCTAAAATTAACTCTACAAGCTCCCTACATGCTCCCTAATTAACCCCTTCACTGCTGGGCATAAAACACGTGTGGTGCGCAGTGGCATTTAGCCTCCTTCTAATTACCAAAAAGCAACGCCAAAGCCATATAAGTCTGCTATTTCTGAACAAAGGGGATCCCAGAGAAGCATTTACAACCATTTATGCCATAATTGCATAAGTTATTTGTAAATAATTTCTGTGAGAAACCTAAAGTTTGTGAAAAAGTGAACAATTTATTTTTATTTGATCGCATTTGGCGGTGAAATGGTGGCATGAAATATACCAAAATGGGCCTAGATCAATACTTTGGGATGTCTTCTAAAAAAATATATACATGTCAAGGGATATTCAGGTATTCCTGACAGATATCAGTGTTCCAATGTAACTAGCGCTCATTTTGAAAAAAAGTGGTTTTGAAATAGCAAAGTGCTTCTTGTATTTCTTTCCCTATAACTTGCAAAAAAAGCAAAGAACATGTTAACATTGGGTATTTCTAAACTCAGGACAAAATTTAGAAACTATTTAGCATGGTTGTTTTTTGGTGGTTGTAGATGTGTAACAGATTCTGGGGGTCAAAGTTAGAAAAAGTGTGTGTTTTTTCAATTTTTTCCTCATATTTTATAATATTTTTAATAATAAATTATAAGATATGATGAAAATAATGGTATCTTTAGAAAGTCCATTTAGTGGCGAGAAAAACGGTATATAATATGTGTGGGTACAGTAAATGAGTAAGAGGAAATTTACAGCTAAAGACAAACACCGCGGAAATGTAAAAATAGCCCTGGTCCTTAAAGGGACAGTATACACTCATTTTCATATAACTGCATGTAATAGACACTACTATAAAGAATAAGATAAACAGATACTGATATAAAAATCCAGTATAAAATGGTTTAAAAACGTACTTAGAAGCTTTTAGTTTTAGCTCTGTTGAAAAGGTAGCTGGAAAGCCCACTGCAAGTTGTAAATAAGACACCCCCCCCCTCCCCCTTCTTTTGCATATGAAAAGACCCTTTACACAAACAGGAGCAAGCTGGAGAAGGTAGCTGACGGTATTCAAATAAAACTTTGGGGCTTGGTTAGGAGTCTGAAAATCAGAGCAATGTTATTTAAAAATAAGCAAAATTATACATTTTTTTTAAAAAACTAACTTTATGGGCTTTATAAATAGATCATCTACAAAACATTTATGCAAAGAAAAAATGAGTGTATAATGGCCCTTTAAGGGAAAGAAATTGAAAAATGGCCTTGGTCCTTAAGTGGTTAATTTACACTACTGTTACACCAGATATGAGTTGCACTGGTATGACACTGTGCCCTGGCAGGCCCTGAAACGCACACGTGTGAAGGAAACTGACTGCTATTATTTCACAGTCAAAAAAGTGTTTTTTTTTTTTAAATGTACACTACTGTTACACCAGATATGAGTGGTGGCACTGGGCAAGTGGGCACAGTATACGCTGTGAGCCTGACACACACGCTGGCAGGCAGGCAACTGCAATTAGATATCGATTTCCCTATTAAATCAGCAGCAGCTACACTGTCCCTCCTCTCACTAAGAATGCAGCTTCCGAATGAATCTAAAATGGATGCTGTCCAGGAGGTGGGAGGGTCTGGGAGGGAGGGTCTGCTGCTGATTGGCTGTAATGTGTCTGCTGACTGTGAGGTACAGGGTCAAAGTTTACTCAATGATGTCGAATAGGGGGCGGACCGAACATCGCATATGTTCGCCCGCCGCGGCAAACGAGAACAAGCTATGTTCACCGGGAACTATTTGCCGGCGAACTATTCGCGACATCTCTAAATATCACATTTAAAACACAGTATTAGACTAGAAATACTATTTCAAATTTGAATGTGACATTTGAATTCGAATGTAGCATTCAAATTCGAATATTACATTTATTAAACACAGTTGTAGACTAGAAATACTATTTCAAATTTGAATGTCACATTCGAATTCGAATGTCACATTCAAATTCGAATATTACATTTCGAAATTGAATGAATACATAGCTAAACATTCTATTATTCGATCAAATATTTTCGAATTTTATTGAAAAATTCGAAAACGAAAATTCGAAAATAGAATGTTGGAATGATATATAAACATTCGAAATTCGATTCGAACTAACGAATGTATCAAAATTCGTTTTAAAAATTCAAATTTTTAGAAACATTTGCCCATCCCCATTTATAACATTTAAACTTCTAAATGGCTGCCTGTTTCTAAGTCACTACAGACAGCCTCTTATCACATGCTTTTTTTATTTGCTTTTCACAACAGGAAACTGCTAGTTTATGTTGGCCATATAGATAACATTGTGCTCACGCCCATGGGTTGTGCACAACACAGCTAAAATACAAATCAATAAATAATGAATAAAAAGTCATGTGATCAGGGGGCTGTCAAAAGAGGCTTAGATACAGAGGTAAAAAGTATATTAATATAACTGTGTTGGTTGTGCAAAATTGGGGAATGAGTAATAAAGGGATTATTTATATTTTTTGACTGTCCCTCTTTTCCAAACTTTTTACTGGTGACACACTTTTTAGACCTACATCATATAATGACACAGTAATTCAGTTGCACCAGCAAACAAGAGGTTAAACTAACTTGTTTTAAGAGATACAGACACATACATTACTAACGAAATGTATTTACAAGTAACAGTATGTATGTGAAAGAATTAAAAAAAGTTTAACATCAGGTTGATGGGATGAACACAGTTTCTGAACATTTAGTGGAATATTAGATGAAGACACTTTGACTTCTAACTTCAGCTCAGCGTTTAAACTGCCGCCCTCTGCGAGTCTGACTGACTTCTGCCCGCGCTGCAAACACACTGCTGTCCCACTCACTGACTGCACATGCAGTCACAAGCCGATTGAGGAGACTACATGTGCAGTCAGGAGCCAATGTGCCGCCAATGGGAATAGTTTCAGTTCCCGCTGAGCTGCACCAATAGGTTAAGATGATCTGTGACCCACTAGGTATCAATCACGTGTCAACCATGTGATATGCGTAGCAAGCAGGTGGAAAGTGGGAAACCAAAAAACAATGTAAAAAAAATTTTAAATTAAAAAAAATTTGTTTTGAAGCAGGGACACACCTACACACTTCTGCCGACACACTAATGTGTCACGACACACAGTTTGGAAAGCTCTGCTCTAATACCTCACATAATAGACTTCTGTGGGGATGCGCCGGCTTGGTCCTGGATGAAGAAGGAAGTGGTCCCCACTTGGAAGAAGATGTCGGCCGCGTGCAAGAAGACTTCACCACCTGGAACAGGACCTTCTCCACCGGACTTCAGGAGCGGTGAGTACCTATTTGTGGGGGGGGGGGGTTAGATTTATGCTTTTTTTTTTTTTTTAGATTAGGGATTTCTGGGCACTCTTAAAAGAGCTGAATGCCATTTTAAGGGCAGTAAAAGAGCCTAATGCTTTTATTTTGGGGGGGGTTTGGTGGGTGGGGGGTTTACTGTTTGAGGGGGGACTTATTATTTTTTTATGGAAAAGAGCTGTTTAACTTAGGGCAATGCCCTACAAAAGGGCTATTGGTAGTTTAGCATTAGAATAGGGGGTGTTTTTATTTTGGGGGGGGCTTATTTTAAGGGATTAGGTTTATATTTTTATTTTTGATAATTTGGTTTATTATTTTATGTAATATTAGACTTTTTTATTTTTTGTAATCTTAGATTAGTTTAAATTTAGTTTTTTTATTTTTAAGAAATTTTTATTTTTTTTATTTTAATTGTAGTTTTTTTTAATTTAGGTAATTGTGGTTAATTTAGGGGGTGTTAGGTTAGGGGTTTAGTAATTTAATTAGTTATTTGCGTTGTAGGGGTTTGACGGATTAGGGGTTAATATATTTATTAGGATTATTGCGTTGTGTGGATTTGGCAGATTAGAGGTAAATAGTTTTATTAGGTTTGTTGTGATGTGGGTTAATGGTGGATTAGGGGTTAATATACTTTATTAGGTTTATTGCGATGTGGGTTAATTGCGTATTACGGGTTAATATTTTAATTAGGCTTATTGCGTTGTGGGGGGTTGTCGGTTTAGGAGTTAATACTTTTATTATTAGTTCCGATGTGGGTTTGATGGCGGATATGGGGTTTTGCGTGTCGGTTTTATTTTTGGGAGGCGGGTTAGACTTTTACGGGAGATTTTTTTTTATTTTTTATTTTCTTAGGCACCAGCAGTTTCTAAAGTGTCGTAAGTCACTGGCGACTCCAGAAATTTGTATTTACGCTCATTTCTGGACATCGCTAGTGGGCGACACGGGTTTCAGCAGTTACGCTGAAGCCTGCACCGCATATGTAATCTCGCCCAATGTTCTTAACAAAAGGTATTTTGATGATAGAAAAGACCACAAGAAGGCGCAATTGAGCTGCTTCTTAACATAGTGCCAAATTCTTCTTCAATTTTCTCACTAGCTACAAAAACAAATTGAGAACAAATGCTGTGTTTATTCTGTACCCTTTCCACACGTCGTAAAATGAAAATCATTATTATAAAGTGGGGAGTACATCGTAGCATTAACCAAAACATTTTACTCATTCTAAATGCAGCGCTCATCTGAATAAAGACTTAAAATTATAGTTGGTTCTGTGAAGAACTTACATGCGGAATACTAATATCTCAGTACAAATGTATTGGTATCTCAACAAAATGTAATTTCTTCTTAACTGTTAAGTTGAATGTTTGTTTAAAGGTTTCACTGGAACTGGTGGTTTGTATTATTGCAAATGGGGCCAGAAATACACCCTTATTATGATTCTACAATTGTTGTCAGGTGTTAAAGGGACAGTAAAGTGTAAATTAAACTTGCATGACTCAGATAGAGCATGCAATTTTAAACAACTTTCCAATTTACTTCTGTTATCAAATTCGCATTGTTCTCTTGGTATCTTTTATTAAAGAGTAAAACTAGTTAGGCTCATAAGAGCTCAGGAGTGTGCATGTGTCTTTAGTACACTGTTGCCATAGAGAACTAGACACATGCACTCCTGAGCTCTTATGAGCCTACTTAGTTTAACTCTTCAATAAAAGATACCAAGAGAACAAAGCAAATTTGGTAACTGAAGTAAATTGGAAAGTTGTTTAAAATTGCATGCTCTATCTGATTCATGCAAGTTTAATTTAGACTTTACTGTCCCTTTAGGTATTCACTCAGATAGTCCAGTATTTTAGCAGGCTCTCCAGTAAAATCTTCTCAAAAATACTGGCAACTTAAATGTGCAGTATTTTTAAAGTCCCTGAGTGTAAGCCAAATATAAAAGGCTTCCTATGCCTAAATGCATTACAAATATAAGGCAGAAAGAAGTGAGAGAAGTCAATGGAGTCAAATCACTGTTTAAAAATGTTACTGGCAGGAAAGGGGTAAAATAATTGATTTGCATGTTACTGGCAGCCAAGGGGTAAAATTAATGCTCAGTTATGAAAAATAAATCGTGGGATCAAGAGTGGAAGCTAAATTGTCCAGTATTTTTGTGGAGGATAACTGGCACCCCAAATTCTATAGATAATCCTGTATAAGTATTCCTTTAGTAAAGGTACAGTATATATATATTTACATTTAAAAAAAAGAATGCCTGCAAATATATTTAAATGGCTGTAGCTTTCTACTCATGTTCTAGAATATTCGCTCACAATTAATTTTAAAGGGACATGAAACCCATAATTTTTCTTTAGTGATTCAGATGAAAATTAAAATTTAAAGAAGATTCAAATTTACTTCTGTTATCAAATTTGCTTCATTCTCCTGGTATTTTTTTGCTGAAAAGCATTCCTAGGTAGGTAAAGTGCCCTTGTGTGAAGCTCTACATGGCAGCAAACACTGCTGCCATTTACTGATCTTACAAATGTATTAACAGTGTTAAAAGCATTCTTGCAAAACTGCTGTCATATAGTTCTCCTGATACATTATCACTCCTGAGCCTACCTACCTGCTCTTCGAGAAAGTATACCAAAATATTTAAGTAAATTTAATAGAAGTAAATTGGAAACATTTTAATAACTGTATGCTTTAACTGAATAATGAAAGAAAAATGTTGGGTTTCATGTCCCTTTAATTAATAATAATAATAATAATAAAAATAATAATGTATGATTATCAGATAAACAGACTGGCAAGGAGAGAAGTGACACAAAAAAAAAACAGCTCTCAAGTCAGTCTTAGCCTTTCTAAAATTCTTTTCAGGGACCTTTCAGTAATGATGAGACTTCTTGGATAATCTCACCAGGCCACATAGATTTAGAGAAGGGCGATCGTTTTGTTATATTTGGAAAATGATTAGATTCTTTTTTTTTTAATGATTCAGATAGAGCATACAATTTTAATCAACTTTCCAATTTATTTTGGTTTTCAAATTTGCTTCATTCTCTTGGTATCCTTTTTTGAAGGACCAGCAGTGCAGCCATGGGAGCTAGCTAAGCAAATCTGGTGAGCCAATGACAAGAGGCATACATGTGCAGCCATTAATAGGAAGCTAGCTCCCAGTAGTGCATTGCTGCTACTGAACCTACTTGAAGGGACAGTCAACTCCAACATTTGTACTGTTTTAAAAGATACATAATCCCTTTATTTGCAGAGCCAACATGGTTATATTAATATACTTGATACCTCTGTGATTACCTTGTATCTAAGCCTCTTTTGACAGCCCCCTGGTCACATGGCTATCTTTTTATTATCTATTGACTTGCATTTTAGCCAATGAATGCATGATCAGCCACAACTCCACGGGAGAGAACACAATGTCATCTATATGGCCCACATGAACTAGCAGTCTCCTGTTGTTAAAAGCAAATAAAAAAGCATGTGATAAGAGGCTGTCTGTAGTGGTTTAGAAACAGGCAGAAATTTAGAGGTTTAAATGTTATTAAGTAATTTACTATAACAATGTTGGTTGTGCAAAGCTGGGGAATGGGAAGTAAAGGCGTTATCTATCTTTTAAACAATAACATTTTTGGTGTTGACTGTCCCTTTAAGTATGGGTTTCAAAAAGGACACCAAGAGAACAAAGCAAAATAGATAATAAAAGTAAATTGGAGAGTTTCTTAAAATTAAATGCTCTATCAGAATCATGAAATCTTAATTTTGACTTTACTGTCCTTTTAACCCCTTGCCAGCTAGAGAGTGCTAGAACACATTACTTTCCTGACTGCCAGCCACGGTATTAAGCTCTGTTTTCCCTCTTGTCGATGGCACATAACTTGTGTTTATTTCCATCAAGTTATCTGTCTGTATGAAAATATTGCCGCATTCTTCAGTTCCAATAGCCTTACATTTCTTTTCTTCCTGAACTATTTTTATAATAAATTCAGTGAAAACATAAAGCATTTGTATCATTAGAAATGAAAGGAGCCAACACTATATACAAAGCGTGCAGTATATACAGTAAATCATATTTTATTGAACTAATAATGTCCATTTTTTTGGGAAAGGTGCAATGTTATATAGTCTAACATATTCTGATACTGTCACTGAAATAATTTACTATGCTATTTATTTTACTGTACAATTGATAAAAGAAACACTAAAGTCTATTATAAAGGGTGGGGGGAGGTATTTAGCTGACATTTGGCTCATATACCATCTGCACTTGTTTTTAGCCCTGGTAAGGGTATGAGCCTATCAGTTATTGGATCTGCACTGTGAGTAGCTAAAGGGGAGTGGAGAAGTGTTGTTTTCAGTAGAATCCACATACTAGTGAGTACTTTAAACTCTTAATATTAAAAGGACAGTCTACTCCAGAATTGTTATTGGTTAAAACGATAGATAATCCCTTTATTACCTATTCCCCAGTTTTGCATAACCAACATGGTTATAGTACTTTTTACCTCTGTAATTACCTTGTATCTAAGCCTCTGCAGACAGACCTATATTTCAGTTCTTTTGACAGACTTGCATTTTAGGCAATCAGTGCTGACTAATAAATAACTCCCCGGGAGGGAGCACAATGTTATCTTTATGGCAGGCATGAACTAGCAATGTCTAGCTGTGAAAACTGTCAAATTGCACTGAGATAAGAGGTGGACCCTTCAAGGGTATAGAAATTAGCATATGAGCCTACCTAGGTTTAGCTTTCAACATAGAATACCAAGAGAACAAAGTAAATATGATGATAAAAGTAAATTTGAAAGTTTAAAATTGAATGCCCTATCTGAATTATGAAAGTTTAATCTTGACTAGACTGTACCTTTAAGCTGAGAATACCTAGCATCAATTTGTTATACACTCCAATGACACTGAGTACAAAAACATGTGTTTTGCCATACCCTGGCATATTAGTGATTAATAATAGTAATATACAACTGCCCTCTAAATCAATTATTTTACATCAGTTTTGGACTAATCACAGCCTGCTTTGTGTATTTAACCATACATAAACTAATAGACAGAAAGGTAAAGCGATCTCTATCTCTAATGCTGTAGAGAAAAGGATTTCCATTGGGTAGGGGGCAAACAATGAAATGCCCTATACAAAATAATATGAGTGGCAACATATCCAGCAGGAGAGAATTACATATTATACATATGCTCTGCTCATCATTTAAATCTGATGGCTCATTGCCATTATATAAGTAATTAAAATGTGCCCTTGAATTTAGGTAACCCCCCCCTTGTTCCCGCTCCTCATGGTACCCAGAATCGCAGGGCAGTTTGCCAAACCTGAACAGTTGTAAGAAATAGAGCAGTCAAATGTGTTTAATATCCCTTTCAGAGAGTTTATACTAGCAGAAAGGTAGCACGGGGAGCTTAAAGGGATACTAAACCTATTCTTTTTCTTTTGTGATTCAGATAGAGCATGCAATTTTAACAACTTTCTAATTTACTCCTTTTATCAATTTTTCTTTGTTCTCTTGGTATCTTTATTTGAAAAGCAGGAATGTAACCTTCGGAGACGGACCATTTTTGGCTCAGCACCTGGGTTGGGCTTGCTAATTGGTGGCTTAATGTAGCCACCAATCAGCAAGCGCTTTCCAGGGGTCTGAACCAAAAATGGCACAGCATTTTTAGCTTAGATTCCTGCTTTTTCAAATAAAAAAATTGATAATAGGAGTAAATTAGAAAGTTGCTTAAAATTGCATGCTCTATCTGAATCATGAAAAAAAAAAATGGGTTTAATATCCCTTTAATATTTTTACCCTCATCCTAAAGTCTATGTGATGTCATCAATTAGGTTTATGATACTTTACCTACATAGGTTTAGCTTTCAACAAAGAATACCAAGAGAACAAAGCAAAATTGATAATAAAAGTAAATTGGAAAGTTAAAAATGGAATCATGAAAGTTTGATCTTGACTAGACTGTCCCTTTAAGTTCATATTCAACAACAAATTCCCAGTGAATTTGAATAGCACAATGGATTGGATACTATACACATTGCTTTCAAAAAGGGCTTATTGAATCTTATTGTAGCAACATTGGGAATGTTGCAGTAATACTAAATCATGGTTGTCAAATTTAAAGCACTTTATTAAAAAAAAATTAAACGTGGCAACAGAAGGTCTTTTTAAAATATAAAATGAGGAAATTGGATTATCATTACTGAGTACTGTGTACATTGACTGTAATGGTTAGCAAATATATTTGACATTTATTGTATAACGTCCAATTCATATATTATTATTTTTTTTTTTTTTTTTTTTTAAGATAATTTTTATTTTTATTATAAACATAAGTTATCACAATTCTTTGAAACATTACAGATATGTGGTAAACACAGCAATCGCAAAAAAAGATATCTCACATGGTATTAACACGACATAAATATTGCATAATTAAACCAGGCGTTCATCTCCATTGCTAATAGACCTAAAGATCAAACTATAACTGAGTGGAAGGTGAAATGAGGAGTGAGTAGCAGTGTTCACAGATTGGGAGAATTGTTGTCAAATGGTAGAGTAAGATTTTGGCGTTTTTCTCGCCTTTTGTTCTGCTTTCATTAAAAGCGGAATGACGCTAGTAGCTAGTTATTATGCGGGTATTACCTGTATAAGCGATGGAGCAGAAGCTAGGGCCGACGAGGGCCACCGCTCCAAAGAAGTGAAATCAAGCTTCAATCATCTTTGCAGTATCGTGGGTGAAAGTACCCCCTAAGAGGGGGGAGAGGTTAGTATATAAGGGGAGGGGGGAGGGGGGGAAGGGGGGGCTCATTGAGTAGGGGGGGGGGGAGGGGGGAGAGGGAGGGGGAGGAGGGTGGACAGATCATCCCGTACCCGAATCGAGGGCCTGTGATACTAAGGGGGCAGGAAGTCGTAGGATTTAGGTCTGAGACTCTGCAGGTAGGCTTCCCAGGGTTCCCAAACAAGACAGAAAGTTTCCGACTTGCGCCGGACTCTGTAGACATAGTCTTCCATGGACTTGACATAATTCAGGTATTCCAAGACACTCTGCCACTTTGGGGGGTGCACTTTTTTCCAGTTCCTGGCAATTGTCATTTTAACTGAGGTAAGTATGTAAATAAGAAGGGTTCTCTTGTGCGGAGGCATTTTCTCCATACCCAGGTGTAGGAGAGCCATTCCAGAGTCTTTTATCTCTGGGAGACCCATCAAACCACAGATCCTACTGGTCTTATCCCAGAGTGACTTTAGGTTAGGACAAGTCCACCAGGTGTGCAGTGGGGTGCCAATGCCACCACAGTTCCTCCAACAGGTTGGAGGGTGATTAGGGTAGAGAGTTTGCAATCTGGTCGGGACCAGATGCCACCTAGTGAGCATTTTAAAGTAGAGTTCGTACATCGTGGTGCAATGTAAGGTGGCCTTGGTTGTAGCAATAGCCAATGTCCATTTCTTAGGTGAGTATACCTGTAGCAGCTCTGCCTCCCAGGAGAGCATATGTCTCGTCTTAGGAATTACGGGGGGAACCAGTAGGCATCGATAGTGTGCCGTGAGGGGTTTATAGGTCTGAAGGCCCATTTTCCATCGCGCTTCCCAAGCTGTAAGAGGCCGTGGGGCATCACTCAGGAATCCCCAGGCTTTCAGTAGAGATCTTAGTCTTAGAAGTTCAAATGTCAGTTGCCGCGGGACCTCAAAGTTCGCCACCATCTCTTCTGGCGTTAGAAGCCGATTTGCTGCGTAAAAATCGCCTACTGTCAAAATTCCTACCTGTCGCCATAAGTTCAGTCTCATATTGGGAAGGGTCTGAAGTATGGGGAGTACAGGTTGGATAGGAGAAGGATGGGGGGCGATCTGAGCGTGGTGTCGCAATTTATACCATAGCATTTGGCATCCTCTAACAATTGAGTTAGAGATGGTGTGAGCGGTGGCGAGATGCGGGGGGAACCACAACAAATCAGCCAGATCTATATAGGCTGGTAATGAGGCCTGTTCCAGGTCCCTCCATCTCGTGGGGGGAAGGTCTCGTCCCCAAGCAGAGACATGAGAGATCATAGCCGCCTCATAGTACATCTTCACACTTGGTAATCCCAGCCCTCCCTGGTCTAGGGGGGACTGTAAGATTGAGGCCGCTACTCTGGGTTTCTTGTTGTTCCAGACGTATCTATTAAATAGGGTCTGAAAGTTTTTCAGTAGTTTATCTGGGACTGGGAGGGGAATACATCGCATAATGTATGTTAGCTTGGGAAGCAGCATCATTTTCAGGGCCGCAATTCTACCCATCCAAGAGAGTTCGTCATATTTCTTTGCTCTCAGGTGCTTGTCTACAGTCTTCAACAAAGTGTGGTAGTTCTCATGAAGAACCGTCTCCTTGTCGTAAGACAAGAAGACACCTAGGTGTCGGATACCTTTGGTGGACCATTTGAAAGAGTATTGCTGTCGCAAAGTTCTCTGTTCCAGGTGGTCCAGATGAATCGGGAACGCCTCCGTTTTGGTTACATTTATTTTGTAGTTAGAGAGCATACCAAATCTTCCAATAAGTGCCATCAGCGGTGGGAGCGATAAGATCGGCTCTGTGATGAAAAGTGTAAGATCATCCGCGAATAACGCCACCTTTTGAACTGAATCGTGCAGCAACAGACCTTGAATTTGGGTGTCCTGTCTGATGGCTTCCGCCAAAGGCTCCATGACCATCGCAAAAAGGAGTGGCGACAAGGGGCATCCCTGCCTCGTCCCATTTCGTATGTGTATCTTAGGGGAGCAAAAGCCCAACCCCTTGACCACAGCTGTGGGGAGGGTATAGAGGGCCGCTACGGCCTCACAGAACGAGAGTGGGACCCCAAACGTTCTCAGAGTCTCAAACATATATTCCCATCTCACCCTGTCAAAGGCCTTTTCGGCATCTAATGACAGGGTGAGAAGGGGCAGGCCCATGTCATGCGATTCAGCGAAGATGTTCAGCAGTCTACGGGTATTGTCGGAGCCCTGTCTGCCTTGGACAAATCCGACTTGGTCTAGGTGGATTATAGAGGGGAGATGTTTCCCTAGTCTCGTCGCGAGGACTTTAGAGTATATCTTGATGTCCACGTTGATGAGGGAAATAGGTCTATAGCTCCCGCATTCCCTGAGGTCCTTCCCTTCTTTAGGGATGGTCATAATAGTAGCCTCCAGGAATTCTCCTAACATCTTTCCTCTTTTAGCCACATCATTGAACAGTCGGAGCAGAAGAGGAGAGAGAAGAGACACAAAGGTTCTGTAGAAGAGGGTGGAGAAGCCGTCCGGACCAGGTGCCTTATGAGGTTTAAGGGACAGGACGGCAGCCTTCACTTCCTCTAAGGTAAATGGTCTATCAAGGTCTGCAACAGACTCCTCACTTAGCTGTGGTAGTCGCAACTTGGTTAGAAATTGCCTCAACTCCCCACCGCTTACCGGTGGGTCATTGGCACCGCTGTCTAGGTCGTAAAGAGCAGCGTAATAGTCTGAGAAGGCCTGGCCAATCTCCTTAGGAGAGCAGACCATGCCCCGAGCTGAATTGATGGCTGGGATCCTACTGGCGACCGCCCTGTTACGAAGTTTGCGAGCTAAGAGCCTATCAGCTTTGTTCCCTTTGCTGTAATATATTTGTTTTAATTTGAATAGGTTGGTTTGCACTCTTAAAAGCTCTCGTTTATTGATCTCAGCCCTTATCGCACCCACCTGGGTGGCAAGAGCGGGGTCCGGGGCTTTTTTGTTGGCCATCTCCAGGGATCTTAGTTCGGTATATAGTTTAGATAAGGGAATCTTATGGACCTCCTTCCATTGGGCCTTTTTCTTTATGAAATGGCCTCTCAGATACGCCTTAAGGGTGGCCCAGACTATTTCAAGACTCGTATCTCCAGTGTCATTGTGTGTTAAGAAGTCTAGAATGATTTCATTCAGGAGTGGGACCTCTGTTTCTGTGAGACACTGGTCTGGGAGTTTCCAAGACGGCCTACAGTCAGGGGACTGTAAGGCCAAGAGTTAGGCACTGACCATATCATGATCCGACCACGGACAGGGCCTGATCTTTGATACGGCAAAGTTGTCAAGTGTCCATGAGTCACAAAGCAGATAATCCAACCGAGAATATGAATTATGGGGCACCGAGTGGTGTGTGTAGTCCAGTTCAGTCGGAGCTAGGCATCTCCACACATCAAACAGTCCATGCTGATACATGAGCCGTCGGAAGGCCATAGACAGAGAAATGAGGTTACGGTCTGTTGGGTAGTTTGTGTTTTTTTTCTTGTCTAGTATCGGGTTCCAGACCAGGTTCAGATCGCCCCCCATCAAGAGATGTCCTCTCTTGATTGAGTCTAGCTTGTGTAAAAATTTGCGGAGAAAGGGGATCTGTCCCGTATTCGGGACATAAATGGATGCCAGCGTGTAAAGGGCTCCATTCAGGACACAGACCAGGATAAGGAACCTACCCTCAGGGTCTCGTTCTATGTGGTCAATCGTACAAGTAACATCCCGGTGGATCAATATGGCAACTCCTCTCTTTTTTTCCGTATAGGAGGCAATTTCACAGACCGGGTATAGAGGGGAACTCCTGGGCTGCCTAGAGCCCCTTTCCCAGTGGGTCTCCTGCAAAAACATTAAATGTATTTTGTGGGCAGATAGGTAATTGAACAGAAGACTCCTTTTGGTAGGCGAGTTAAGTCCCTGGGCGTTCAGGGTGGCAGCCAAAATGGGAGCCATTGTATGGGCGGGCGCCACCTGCGTAGTCAATGAGGACCTCAATTGCGGGTACGGGGGAAGGGTTTAATGTGGGTAGCGCAAATAAGTGTGGACAAGGGGATGTGGGTAGGAAAAGGGGGGAGCCAAGGGTTGGGGCACTCCAGGCCACGAACAGGACGTCTTGATGCTCAAACGCTACTAGCGGATATTGATGTGTATATAAACACTATCACAATGAGTGATCTCGCAACTAACAGTTCGAGAGCACAACTATAGGTAGGGGGGGGGAGAGGCCGGCAAAGATAGCCAAGCCCCAGTCGGTCAGTTTAAAACGTGCAAGAACAGGGAGAGCGAGAGAGAGGGAGAGAGGGAGCCAGGGAAAAGCTCCCCTCCCCCTCGCCCACGCCCCCAATCACTATTGCAATTTTCTCGCTGTAAGGGAGGGTCTTGTATTATGTTACTGTAATGGGTGCATATCACTATCTCTGGTGTAAAGCTAAGAGAGAAACTGAGGTACGGGAAGTCTAATCTCAGTGCTGTAAAAATGAAGTTTGGGGGAGAAAGTGGAACGGAAGACTCGTGCTTTAGGCTGTATGTAGGGTTCTCCATCTATAACGTCTCCTCAGGAGAGGTTGAGTGCATACGGGATACCCGTGTAGGAGAGGATGTCTCAGGCCCCAAAAATTCTACTATTATGTACATATGAGGTAGAATAAAGAGCTTAGTGCAAAAGAGGAAAGGCAACAATAAACAACATCAACATATATGTAAACAGTCGATAGAAGATGGCCATCGTCAGTACGCAGGGGCTTAGCTTGGAAGGGGTGTCAAACTTGTACCGTAGGGCTAGTTGCACATGTGAGTCTGACGGTCTCCAGTTTGGGAGCTAATTCTAATTCCTGGGGGATCAGGTACCTGTAGGGGGGGCTGTTATTATAAATGGTATGAGATCTACACAGTCAAAGGGGCATATATTGGGGATGCTTATGGATATCTATAAATAATGTACTTAACCTTAGAGATATTGGTCATAGATGGGAATTGGGAAATGCGCGACTCCTGACGATAGCCATCTAACCCCTGAGAGATATATATACATATATCGGTTGTAACAGCATCAACATGGGGACCTAATGGTCACCAGGTTGAGGACTCTAAGCAGATAATGGTTTTTGTACTTCTGATATAACTTGAGGTACATACATAACTAACAGTAAAAACAAGAACAGGGTAAATATTAACAACCTAGGTACAAATAACATCACATAATGATGACCATCAAACCAGAAGGGCCAATTTAGGGATTAAATAGGTCTTGGGACTTAGGCTGCTATTGAACGGGTGGTGAAAACCATATGAATGTTCCCCTGATCCAACTTCTGCCTTTCCTTTTAAGAAGAGAGACAGCTACCTCAGCAAATATGGTTTAGAGGGGCAGGGGTCTTCAAACAGGTGTATTCTTTTTTAGTACCAGGGAGTATGTTACCTAGGACGGGGGTGCAAGGTTATGTACTGTACATGTTATGGGTTAGTTATTCCACTTAAACAAAAGACTAGGGCAAGCGCACCTCTGTACGGTGCGTATCAAAGCATTGGGGTAGAAATGGGGTGGGGGTTAGCTCCCTTGCACTGCACTAACTAATCTAGAGAGGGTGGGCAGACTAGAGTGGGAGTGTAGAGCTGTTGTTAATGCGCTCTACTGCCGAGGGATATCACTTCAATGTGGTTAGGGCATGTGCCTCAGTAAGCAATGATCATCTGAGTAGGGTGCTAAAACATAGGAAGTCCCAAGGTACACATAACTTGACCAGCCTGAACAAAATAGTTAAGTACAATTTACGAATAGTTACAAGCACATGGAGGTAGGTTAAGAGAGGGGAGGAAAAAGGAGGAAGAGGAGAAGAGTGATGTGGTAAAGAAGGAGAAGGAGAAACGAGAAGGAAGAGGAGGGAAGACGAGGAGGAGAGACAACCAAAGAAAGACAATGTAACAACAATGTAAAGAGAGAGGACATCCATTATGTCTTAGCAGTCTCACCAATCTTCGTGTACCCTCGGTACACACGAGTCAGTCTCTGTAGTGGTAGAGAGTCTCTCAATTGTAAGTCCCCAATTGGGGAGACAGCCATATGCACATCAAAGCAGTGACCAGGATGGAGTATCTCACAAGGGAGCGTCTCTAGTCTTAGTTATTGAAGTATTTCTCTGATCACTGCTGGGTCTCTGTGGAAGGGAGCCCCACTCAGGGGCTGATGCTCTCAGGCCTCTACCAGGTACAACTGCTTGGGGTGGTATCGGAGGATCTTGTGGCAGTAAGTCCCATCTTTGGAGCAATTCCCTTGCCTGTTGAGGCGAGGATGCTGCATATTGCTGTCCATCTTTATTGATGTAGAGCTTAACAGGGAAACCCCATCTGTTTTTAATGCCCTTATCTCTCAAGATTTTAGTGTAGGGTTGGTAGTGTCTTCTGATCTGTAGAGTGTGGGGAGAGAGATCCTGGAATACCTGAATGTCAGCATACTGCTCTGGGAGTGGTTTGTCCCCCGCCAGGGCCCTCAGAAGCTTCTCTCGAAACGTGTAATAATGCAGGCGGGCGACAACATCTCTTGGTTTATCGCCCTCAGCCGTCCTCGGCCTCAGGGCTCTGTGGGCTCTATCAAGTAGCATCTCTTTCTCGTTCTCCTGACCAAGGACTGCAACAAAAAAGTCGTGGAGGAATTTTTCAAGTACCTGTGGGGGGACAGATTCTGGGATACCTTTCACCCTGATATTGTTGCGGCGAGTCCTGTCCTCAAGATCTGCAAGTTTAAGCTCGAGGTCAGTGATCTGCTCTGCCAGACTCTGTGAGTAATCTAAGAGATTGCCGTGATCTACCCTGAGATCTTCCTGTTTGCGTTCCAACGCATCAGTTCTTTCTCCTATGAGGGCTATGTCTCTTTTCAGATCAGCATGTCCCTTATCAAACTTCTTGGAGAGGGAATCGTGGTGCGAGGCCAGGAGCGACCTAATAGAGTCCATTAAGTTGTTATCAGTGTCAGCATCTTGGCGCTGTAAACGGCCTGTGGCCTGGGATAGAGTTGTTCTGATGCGAGCATCATTAAGGCTGCTTGTGTCTGAGGCATCCTCTTCCGAGCCTGATTGTTGTCTGGATGCGTGTTGGCTGAAGTGGTCTGCCACTGTTCTCTTTGGGGTTTTGTGAGAGTTTTGTTTTCTTTTAAAGGATTGCGGCATCTTGTATTTTTGCAATAGTAGTGGCATGAAATATAGAAGGCATATAGTGAAGAGAGGGAAAAACTGGTTTGCACTATAAAGAAATCTGCTGCAAGGCCGACTGGGGCCAGGACATCAGTGCAGGAGGTTAGCACATTTTTTATACAGGCCCTGGTGTCACATCGGTATTGAGGCTAAGCTGGCTGAGAGCTGGGCCCTGAGGCCTAAGAGCTGAAACGGTTTTCACTGGAACGTGTAGTCTGGTCTGGTCTCTCCCCTGGGGGCTTGTCCCCTCAGGACGATGTGGGTGAAGGTGTAGGGGTATGACCCGCAGGCAAACTGGGCCGGCAGGAAAGGAAGGGGAGAGACCTGTAGAGTCACAGTTGCAGCTTGATTAGAGACAATATGTAGGATAATTTCATACAAGATATTGGTGTAGTGATAGGTATGTACTGGCCCACAGTGACGATGGCAATAAGTGGCTGCCCTGGCGAGGTTGGGTAGGTCTAAGGGTGGTAAATCAGATGAGCGCTGAGCTCGAAATTCAGTGTTTATGGCTCTCTGTGTAAGTTTGAAATGCTTAAAGTTGTAGCTCCACTTGCACTCCGTGCCGGGAGTGACCTGCCAGGTAATGATTTAAATGAAATGCCCCACCGGGGTGTAGCAGCTGTGCGGCCAATATTTAAAAAAGGAAATAGCTTTTTACCTTCTGAGGCTCTGTCTGATCTGCTCAATGGGACAGCTCTTCCCCACAGCACCGGTCCTAATGGTAGGCCACAATCAAGATGGCGGCCGGAAAGCAGTCCTCGACCCGTACTGTGCAGGTGTGTTGCTTAGCGCTAACAGGCGCAACCCCAGTCTGGAGGGCGAGAGACCCACCGAGGATGGCAGGCCCCCGCAGCAATGAGGTAAGTCTCTGGGAGTGGCTGTATTCCGCGAGCGTCCGGGAGGTGGAAGTCCCAAGGGGTCACAAGGGGACCGGAGCCCCCGCAGTAAGTAAGGCCTCTTCCTTTAGTGCCAGGGGTGGTAGAAACGGCTCCGGAGCGGAGCCCCGACCCTCCGGATGTCCGTGTCTTCAGCGTAGTCAGCAGTAGGATAAGGGAGGCGGCGCTGAAGGGTCAAGTTCAAACAGGTAATGCCACAGGGTAAGAGGTACAGACCTGTTTGGGGTCTTGGTGTAGAGGCTTAGTCTGAGTGAGTCTCGCTAGGAGGGATCCTCCGTAAGTATCTTCAGTGGGTCTGTAACTACAACGATGACGCTGCTTCGTTTCACCTCAAAGATGGCCGCCGTTCGCGCCAAGTAAATTTTTCATGCAGGAGGCTGGCGGACCTCCAAGCTTCGGCTAATCTCAGCTGTCTGTCCGTCTATCGATAAGCCTCACTCGCTGCTTCTCCGGGAGTTACAGCTCCTTACCCCCTTTGTGGGAAAGCAGGGTGTTACGAATCCTTAGGTGTCAGCCAGTAATCTTAGAAAGGAGACGTCCTGCAGTACTTATAGTCTCTCAGCCCCAAAACTCCTCAAAAAGGCGAGAAAAGTTTCCCAAACTCAGCAATATAGTTGGGGCACGTCTTAGTAGAGTAAAGATGTCGATTTAGAGTTGGTGGGAGCTCAATAAGTATCTCAATATGTTAATAAAGCAGAGCTAATGTACAGAGCTCCACTCTCACACGTCTGACCTGAATGGCGGCTAACTCCGCCCCTCCATATATTATTATTTTTTATTATTATTATCAGCTATTTGTAGAGCGCCAACAGATTCCGTAGCGCTATAAACATAGACGGTATACAAGGTAGCATTTATAAGGATCAAGGGATCCATTACATATGTGGCGTCACCCACAAAAAGCCTGTTTTTACGCAATTTTTGTATTACATATACGGCGTAGCATTACCGCGCATATTTCACCTGTCGGCCATATTTTTTTCTCCCATAGATTAACATAGAACAGCCACGCAATTTGGTATCCAATATACAGCGTAAGGACTTACGCACGCAGAATTCAGAAAATCTACTCCATTCTCATCTCGCCACACATTGTAGGCTCAGCAACCCTTGCACTGACTAAAAAAACAGCGTAACTCACTGGAAGCCTTAGCAAACACATACATTTAAGCAGCATTGCAAATAGTTAAAGGGACAGTATACTATGAGATTTGTTTTTTTAAGCTTTATTTGTGTATTTGAAATAGTTGATTTTGTATTTTGAAGCCACAACCTAATCAAATGCATGGAGCTTGTAGGTATAATCATATCTCATTACTTTATCACATTGTGTACATACAGGGAGTGCAGAATTATTAGGCAAGTTGTATTTTTGAGGATTAATTTTATTATTGAACAACAACCATGTTCTCAATGAACCCAAAAAACTCATTAATATCAAAGCTGAATAGTTTTGGAAGTAGTTTTTAGTTTGTTTTTAGTTATAGCTATTTTAGGGGGATATCTGTGTGTGCAGGTGACTATTACTGTGCATAATTATTAGGCAACTTAACAAAAAACAAATATATACCCATTTCAATTATTTATTTTTACCAGTGAAACCAATATAACATCTCAACATTCACAAATATACATTTCTGACATTCAAAAACAAAACAAAAACAAATCAGTGACCAATATAGCCACCTTTCTTTGCAAGGACACTCAAAAGCCTGCCATCCATGGATTCTGTCAGTGTTTTGATCTGTTCACCATCAACATTGCGTGCAGCAGCAACCACAGCCTCCCAGACACTGTTCAGAGAGGTGTACTGTTTTCCCTCCTTGTAAATCTCACATTTGATGATGGACCACAGGTTCTCAATGGGGTTCAGATCAGGTGAACAAGGAGGCCATGTCATTAGATTTTCTTCTTTTATACCCTTTCTTGCAAGCCACGCTGTGGAGTACTTGGACGCGTGTGATGGAGCATTGTCCTGCATGAAAATCATGTTTTTCTTGAAGGATGCAGGCTTCTTCCTGTACCACTGCTTGAAGAAGGTGTCTTCCAGAAACTGGCAGTAGGACTGGGAGTTGAGCTTGACACCATCCTCAACCCGAAAAGGCCCCACAAGCTCATCTTTGATGATACCAGCCCAAACCAGTACTCCACCTCCACCTTGCTGGCGTCTGAGTCGGACTGGAGCTCTCTGCCCTTTACCAATCCAGCCATGGGCCCATCCATCTGGCCCATCAAGACTCACTCTCATTTCATCAGTCCATAAAACCTTAGAAAAATCAGTCTTGAGATATTTCTTGGCCCAGTATTGACGTTTCAGCTTGTGTGTCTTGTTCAGTGGTGGTCGTCTTTCAGCCTTTCTTACCTTGGCCATGTCTCTGAGTATTGCACACCTTGTGCTTTTGGGCACTCCAGTGATGTTGCAGCTCTGAAATATGGCCAAACTGGTGGCAAGTGGCATCTTGGCAGCTGCACGCTTGACTTTTCTCAGTTCATGGGCAGTTATTTTGCGCCTTGGTTTTTCCACATGCTTCTTGCGACCCTGTTGACTATTTTGAATGAAACGCTTGATTGTTCGATGATCACGCTTCAGAAGCTTTGCAATTTTAAGAGTGCTGCATCCCTCTCCAAGATATCTCACTATTTTTTACTTTTCTGAGCCTGTCAAGTCCTTCTTTTGACCCATTTTGCCAAAGGAAAGGAAGTTGCCTAATAATTATGCACACCTGATATAGGGTTTGGATGTCATTAGACCACACCCTTTCTCATTACAGAGATGCACATCACCTAATATGCTTAATTGGTAGTAGGCTTTCGAGCCTATACAGCTTGGAGTAAGACAATATGCATAAAGAGGATGATGTGGTCAAAATACTCATTTGCCTAATAATTCTGCACACAGTGTATACTTGCTTATTTACTTTATATTTCTTCTTAAAACAATCACCAATACTTGGAGAGAACAATGGGAAATCATAATTGTATTACCTTTATCTCTTTAGAACCCATTGGGAGTGTAATTTATTTTATTGTTAACACTGCTTTGCATTGATGCTACAATATATAATGGGACAGTCAAGTGCAAAGAAAACCTTCTTGTTTCAGATAGGGCATGTCATTTCAAACAACTTTCCAATTTAATTCTAACACCAATTTTGCTTTGTTCTGTTGGTATTCTTAGTTGAAAGATAAACATAGGATGGCTCATATGATAATTTCTAAGACCTTGAAGGCCGCCTCTTTGCAATTGTGTCAAACAAATGTCAAAATGTCATAAAAAGGAACAGACAATGAACACACTCACACAAACTCAAACTTGCACATACACCCAAGGAAACACCGACAGAGACAGCCTCAGAAAACACACAGAGACATACAAACACACACACAGAGACACCCACAGAAAACACACAAAGACATACACACACAGAGAGACAACCTTATAAAACACAGAAAGACATTCATACATACACACTCTCACAGAGACACCCACAGAAAATGCACAGACATACACACACCCTAACTGAGACATCCACAGAAAACACACAAATACATACACATACCCTCACAGAGACACCCACAGAAAACACACACCCTCACAGAGACATCCACAGAAAACACAGACATAGACACAGGCATGTTCACCTGCATCTACTGGTGCTTGTGGGGCATGTTCACCTGCATCTACTGGTGCTCGTGGGGCAGGTTCAGCTGCATCTACTGGTTCTCGTGGGGCAGGTTCAGCTGCATCTACTGGTGCTCGTGGGGTATGTTCACCTGCATCTACTGGTGCTCATTGGGCAGGTTCAGCTGCATCTACTGGTGCTCGTGGGGCAGGTTCAGCTGCATCTGATTGTGCTTGAGGTGCAGCTGTAGTTTCAGATATATTTCCATCTGCAAATAGTGGAGCTCGTTCAATGGATGAGGATGTGGAGGTCGTCCCATGGATGAGAATGGGGTGGTCATCCCATGGATGAGGATGGGGGAGGTCGTCCCATGGATGAGGATGGGGGAGTTCTCATGGTTGATTGATAGTCCCACTGATGACCAGTGTGTGACCGCTCAGCCTCTCCAATTGGCACTTCTTGAGTCTGTGGGTAAAATTTATGACTGACATGAGATTGTGTTGTGGGGGGGATAAATACATGTACCCTTTGTAGCTGTCTTGGCTCCCCCTCAAAGCCAAAGAAAGAATATTGCTCTGGCCAGGAATCTTGCCAGGGGTCATATGTCAATGGCGGTGGCATCACTCCCGGGTCCTCAACTGAAGCCATCCAACCATGCTCATGCCTGGGAGCATACTGTTCTTGCGGTTGCCTGAAGACTGGTGATGGTGGTGGTGGCATGGATGTTTGCATCCTCGTGACAGGAGGTTCTGTGGAGGAGTTAAAGGATGAGAGGGATTAGTACAGTCAGATATATGTCCATGTGGGCATACAATTACATGTGGCTTGTGGCCTGTGTTACTCTGAGACATGTTAGTATTGCACTATTCCACCTCATATCATGAATTGCATTGTGTTAAGTAGCAGTAATGTCAAGTATAATTGTAGATGTTTTTGTTAGTACGCCAAATACCATGCTCCTCATTGTGTACATGAATGTGTGATATTAAAGGATGTTACATCTCAAATACATTTAATACTGCTGTGTGGGATGTTACTCACCAGCATGGTGTGCAGTGGTTGCAGCCCCTTAGTCACGAGCCCCTGGAAGTACACAGACTGCTGTGATACTCAGGTACCTGCGTGTCATCTCCTGCCAGGTATTATATGCTATATCCAGGGATGGACCACCACCTGTTCACTTCTGGTGCATAGCTTCCTGCCCCATCTTTTCTTTGACCTGCCTCTTGCAGTCATTCCAGCACTTTATCAGGCTCTCAACAGTCCTCCTCTGCGGGGTCACACTGTTGACGGCATCCTCTACGGCCAACTATGCTGTTTTTCTCTTTTTGTTGCAATGCCTTTGCCCTTCTCCTGCCCAAAGAGGGCCCTGTAATTGTCCATGATGGCCTGGACAAGGGCAACATTTTCCACAAATGAGAAGTTGGGACATCTCAGCCTCTCATCCTCCATGGCCACTTGGCTTCCTCCCTGTGATGTCTGTGGTGTAGGTTCCTCCATATTCTCTCCCTCCTCCCCCCTTCTGTCCCCATGTGCACCCTCTGTCCCTCTCCTGGGTGTGCCTGCTCTCTGGGGCTCTCAGGCATCTTCCCTCCCATCATCCCTTCTGGCTCTCCCTCTCCTCACTCCACTCACTCCCTGATAGGGACCCCACTGCTCCTCCTGTCCTCTCCAATACTCATCTCCCTGCCACTCCTCTCCCCTCCTCCCCTCCTCCCTACCTCTCCCTGCCATCCTCACACTAAATCACACTACACACACTCACACACTCACACTCCCAGTTTAATCACACACAATCACAACCAAACACTCAGCCTATCACTCCTCCCTACCTCTCCCTGCCACTCCTCTCCCCTCCTCCCCTCCTCCCTACCTCTCCCTGCCATCCTCACACTAAATCACACTACACACACTCACACACTCACACTCCCAGTTTAATCACACACAATCACAACCAAACACTCAGCCTATCACACTAAAAAACTCAAATAAAATATGTGTGAGGTGTTATAAAAAAAAGTGTGGTGTATTTGTATATGTATGTATGCAATGTGTGCAATATGTAAGAATATGTATAAGTGTACAAGCTTACTCAACAACAATGCGACCTAACTAACTCCTCTGTTTGCCCCTTTCTCTCTACTCTCACTAATCCTCCACTCCAGTGTAGTGTGTTGTAGCTCAACAAACAATCCAAACACACTGAAGAAAATGTCGGCTGCCCATAAGTTTATATATGAATTTGAATATCATAATTACGTGTCACATTTTTATTTGAATTCCGGGTTCGTTTTTACGTGTGTTAACCGAATTTGCATAAAACTACTCTGTATTGACACTTTCCGTGGACACAAGACTGGCTTAAGTTAATTGCGATGACTGTAATACCCCGATGTGCGAGGTAAAATTACGGGCAGCATGGGTTTCAATGCTTGCGCCGAAGCCTGCGCTGTGCATGTAATGAAGCCCCAAATGGGTAGAGGGTTCTGCTGAGAGTCGCACTGTTGTAGTCAGCTCTTAAGAAGGTGATCTACAAGCAGTTGGGCTCGTAGGCTTACATTCTAAGGAGGTTCATGGCGGATAGCAATGGAGGAGAGGAACTGGTATAGGAAAGGTTAATGTAAGTTGTATACATACCTGAACAGTAGAGTCTTTAGGGAGAACTTGAAGCTTTCAAAACTAGGGGGGAGTCTTGTGGAGCGAGGTAGAGAGTTCCACAAGTTGGGAGCCAGTCTGGAGAAGTCCTGTAAACGAATATGGCAATAATACAAACTTTATACTTGACACTAGTTACATTTTTCGTCATTTAAAAATATCAAGTCCTTCGCGCAAAACTAGTCAAACACAACAAAAGCCCCTTCCCTAAAATATAGGTCTCATGGGTTAAATCATGATTGAAAATGCTTCTTCTCATCAGATAGCCATGAAAAATAATCTTCTGCTCAACAATATTTTATGGCAACATATTTAATGATTCCAGACTTTTGATACTTGTATTTTTCTGAATCAAACTCTTAATGATACTGTATGATAGTAATTTTAATTTTATAGCTATTAGTACAATAAGTGAACATGTTAAATAAACCTAAGCTTATAAATTTCATTTTAAAATTGTTAAAAAAAAATATATATAAATAATTATATAAAAAAACCATGTGTGCTTAAGATCAAATGTAATACCTTTGTAACTTTTTTTGTACTATAAAACAGTATTCTTTCTCCTTGTTTTGTTACATGCAAGAATGAGTGGTTAATAATAAAGAATAAAAAATACGTGAATATTTAAAAAAAAAATCTTAAGATCCTTTGTTGTCTACATTTTTTATTATTGTAATAATAATTCCTATGAAATATTTAGAATTTGCTACACTACGCTGTAGAATATGCAAATTGAAAACACATAAGCAATGTTCTCATGATTTATTTGCCAGGTGTCAATTGACTCTCTACTTGGAGCTTATTGTTGTTTATTTGTAAGCATATAATCAAATGAAACCTGCTGCTAAATTGCTATCAATTCTTTTCTCCTTTTTTCCCTGCAGAAAAATTCTCACTTTTACTTACCTTGAAAATGCATGTAAATGAAATGTTAAAATATGCATCCTTTCTGCCGAGCCAATTCGTCATACAGTAAAAAAAAATGCAATTTTTATTGTGTTGGCTGTATTCTGTTTTTTATGTGGTTGATGGATTTCTAATGCACGGATCTATAAAACGAATACATTTAATAGCTTGAAAGCTTAAAAGGGACAATAAACTTAAAACATTTCTATGGTTTATTTGAAATGTTCAGGTTAAAGGGACATGAAACCCAAAATCTTACTTTCATGTTTCAGATAGAGCATTCAATTTTAAAGCACTTTGTAAGTTACTTATATTATCATGTTTTCTTCATTCTTTTGGTATCTTTTGATGAAAATCAAGGACATAAGATCAAGAGCACTATATGGCAGCAGTTTTGCAAGAATGTTTTCTATTTCAAGAACATTAGATGGCAGCACTATTTCCTGGCATGTAGTGCTGTCAACAGTTACTTAGGTATCTCTTTAACAAAGAATAGCTTGGAAACAAAGCAAATATGATTATAAAAGTACATTTGGAAGTTGTTGTTTTTTTATTTGTATACTGTACCTGGATCACAAAATACATGTTTTGGGTTTCATATCCCTTTAATAGTAAATGCTTATTTGTGCAGAATTAATAAACAGGTTGTTGTTCAGGGTAGTGTTAGGGCCCTGTCTTAATAGATCAAATAGATCAAATAATGGGTAGCAGTTCTGTAGTAGGGTGGCTTTCAGCGCCAATGTTCCTCAGGTGTTTTATTTAATTGCATTACAAATCCCTTATTCTCGAGTGGGGTGTATGACACCTCCAAGTGTTCCTGCCCTTTGTGACTGTGGGAAATATATCAGTTAAAAAATATACCTCTGTATTAAAGGGCCATTATAGTGAAAAAGTACATGCTCTCACTTGTTAGAGCATGTAAATGTATCACTATTGACCCTGCAACTCCCAAAGGGGTTACACGCATAGTTAAAGTACCACTAAGAAGCTGCAGAGAACTTGTGGTCCTGAGCGGAAACTGCCAGTGGCCCAATAAGCAGCTGGGTCGTGTGACTAGTGCTTCTGATTGGACTGTTTCTATTTAGGAGCAACAGTTCTCTGTGGCTCCCAAGAGGTACTTAAACTAGGAATTCCACAGCCTTGGTAGAGGGTTAAACACATAGAGTTCCAGGCCTCTATTTGTCAAAGGTCTTGCGGACCTGATCCGACAGTGCGGATCAGGTCCGCAAGACCTTGCTGAATGCGGAGAGCAATATGCTCTCCGTATTCAGCATTGCACCAGCAGCTCACAAGAGCTGCCGGTGCAATGCCGCCCCCTGCTGACTCGCGGCCAATCGGCTGCCAGCAGGGAGCTGTCAATCAACCCAATCGTACTTGATCGGGTTGATTTCCGGCGATGTCTGTCCGCCTGCTCAGAGCAGGCAGACAGGGTTATGGAGCGGCGGTCATTGTGACCGCTGCTTCATAACAGGCTCGCCAAAATCACAGGACATCAAGCTCCATTCAGAGCTTGATAGATACGCCCCCCAGAGTCAACAGTGATACATTTACATTGTCTAAATAATGAGAAAATTACATTTTTTTGTAACTATAACAGCCCTTTAATTATTCACTGGATAATAAGTAAAACTGCAACAAGGATGAGAATGTCCCTTACATAAACATAAAAGCAAAATGTAGTTGTATTCAGGAAGGACCTATTTTTAAGATGGTAATATATTTTCTAAACTCCTATAATTTGTTATTTGTGCACTATTGTCTGTTGCTAATTATGGGCGCTATTCCAATCAATACATTAGACAGCGTGCGTGTGCAGAGGCGTAACTAGAAACCACAGGACACAGGTGCAAGAATTTAAGATGGCCCCCCCCCAAAAAAATGTGAATTTGATACATATAATTTATTATTATTATTATTATTTTTTTTTACATTTAACACAGCAAAACAAATGTGAATCAGATTACGTCTGCAAAAGGAGATACCCTGCGCCCACAGTCTGTGAGATGGTCTGACCCCCTATTACTGTATATAGTACTGTATATAGTGAGTTAGTGACACAGTCTGTAATCTGCCGGTGAGATGGCTGGCCTGACCCTACCTGCCCCAGTACTTTATAGAGTGACCACAGTAGTCTGTGACATTGTCCAGCCCCCCCGTACTGTATATAGTGGTACTGTATAGTGACACTGTTTACCCCCCGCCCCCCCCCATGCTGTAGTAACAAGGTCTGTAATTTGCTGGTTCCCCAAACATACACACACACATATACATGCATAAATACACACACAGTCACATACATACATACACACACACACATATAAACACGAATGGGTAAAACAGAAACACTTACCCCTGTAAAACAGAAACACTTACCCCTGTAGTCAGAGACACTAGTGAGGCATCATGTCACACTTACATGATATCAGTGCAGGCAGTGGCAGGTCAACGTTTTTTATTGAGAGAAATTTTTTTTTTCTTTTAAGCTGGGCCCCAAACCTCAGGGGCACAGTCGCAGTTGCGACCTCTGCACTCCCTGTAGTTTTGTCCCGTGCGTGTGTCTGGAGCACTATGTTGCTGTAGTTTTGCAAGAAGGCTTTTATAAATGTTATATACACTTTTGAACACTAGATGGCAGCAGTGTTTGCACATTTTAAAAAATTGTTACAAACATTCTTGCAAAACTGCTGTCAAATAGAGCTCCAGACAAGTGCACAGCAATTACCTAGGTACACTCTTCAAGAAAGTATACCAAATCAATTTGATAATAGAAATAAATTAGAGATTTTTGTTTTTTTAATTGTACTGTCCATCTGAATCAAGGAAGGGAACAATGTGGGTTTAAGATCTCTTTGACACTGCTATATTCCACACAGTCATTGATTGCACCCTCTAATGCAATTTATTACTAATGTCCATTTTATATTCTCTTCATGATTTTGGTGGCTTTACTAATTCAAACAGCTGTGGTTCTAATGAATTAGTATCCCAGGAAAATGTAATTTATTGTTTCCATAAGGCAAATTCAATACGAATTGGATTTTTGTTTTATAGGTTAAATTATCGTGTTTGAATTTATAATTGCATATTATATATTTATCATTCTATAATTTGAATGTGTCAAATTGATTTATGCAATCCCAGTAAACATGAGAAACAACTTGTGGCAGAAAGTTCCGTAAGTATAAACATGTATATAATGTAACTATTATAAAATTAAAAATCAAATTAGTTATGTGTTATAGACAACCTAAGTGTTCAAAGTTATATCATAGTTATATATTTACTAGAGATATATTTGAAAATCTGCAAAGGACTTTTGTCAAGGCTAAAATAGAAATAGCATAAGCTTTATTCTTCATAGGCCACCGAGAGATCAGTGAGCCCTACAACAGTACTATGGTGACACCTAGTGGCCACACTTAAAATCTCAAACACAAAAACATAATGTACGTTCCAAGAACAACTTTGTTTGGGGTCATTTATCAAACCTTTGCTGCTTTCAGTGTATAGCATTTTTGTATGCACGTATATCTCTATAAGAGTATTTTGACACGATTCCCACCTTTTCGTTTGTGAGATAAAACATCAAGCTCTGCAAGGAGAGTACACCAGACATCCAGACCTGTCAAAGAAATTTCAGCTACACCCATGGAACGTCCCTATTCCGCTCACTAGCAGAGGAGGGGAAGTTCATTGTACAATAAAGAAAATAATACGCTTTGAATTTAATATTATTAGTACAAATTGCATGTTTTGCATGTGTAGTATAGTTTAAATATGATTTTTGAAGAACAATTTTACTATGTTTTTAATCTCTTTAAACAATACTATTTTTGCTGCATACATTTATATTTTAAAAATTTTATTTATTTGTTTCATATGATTTTAAATTAAAAAAAATTGTGAGTCCCACTGTAATTTAAGCATCATTCTCAAGGTAAAAACTGCCTTAATACAATTAGAACAGGAACTTCATAGTACAGGTGAGATGTCTTATAGATTCTCACAAACCCAAAGAGCTTTAGAGAATTGAGCCCTTAAAGAGAAAGTAAGCAGAACAACATTACAGTATATTTTCATTATTTATTTTGCCCCTTTTCATGCACTTTAACCATGAAAATGTAATTTTCTAATGCATGCTGCAGGTTTCTAAAGGATAACCATGCTACATATTTTCCATTACTGTCTTCTGTTGATAAGAAATTGCAAAAGTAAGTAGATTTTGTTAACATAATAAACATAGTTAGCCTTGTCTACTACTGTAACTAGTTTGGATTGGCTCCTCCAAATAAATTAAACTGAGTGTGGTTTTCGAAAAAACTATTGCTCCAAACAAAAACGTATTTGTTTTAAACTTGGCTGATACACATTATGGCTGAAATGATATGGACACCTGACCATCACACGTATGTGAGCTTACTGGACATCACATTCCAAAACCATAGGCATTAATATGGAGTTCCCCCCCTCTATTTTTGGAGTAACAGCTGCAACTCTTCTGGAAAAGCTTTCCACATTTTGGAGTGTTTGTGGAAATTTGTGCCCTTTCAGACAGACATTAATTTTTTCAGATCAGACACTGATGTTACACAAGAAGGATTGTCTCACAATCAGAGTTTCAATGTTTACCAAAGGTATTTAATGGGGTTGAGATCAGGGCTCTGTTCAGGCCACTCAAGTTCCTCCACACCAATCTCATCAAACTGTGTCATAAAAAAGATTGGGAATTGAATCTCACAAATATCACGGTCAGATTTGCATACTTAAATATGCTATCACTCCAGTGGACTCAGGGTAAACAGACAGTCACTACCATACAAATATATCCAAATATATCAGTACCCATCAGTGCAATTCATGCTGGTTATTGTGTGAATTCTCCAATTACAATTACAATATTGTCTACAATTTTTATTTGAACTTTCCACAGTTCTCTTTATGCCGTCAACATCGCAGTGTGCTTCACACAGTGGATTACACTATTAACTGAATAATTTGTGCTCTCATTATTCATTCTCCCTTGCTGTGGATTCTTGGAATATGCCTTTGTAGTGGTACATGTCGATTGGTTCGACAGCGTGTATGTGACACGCCCCCTGCCATGTGGATTGGCTTTCTGGATACAGCAACAGGAGAGGCCGGTCAGTGATGTAATTGGTGTCAGCATGTATGTGACACGCCTCCAGACCTGAATCGGGAGCCGACGGATTACGGCACATCAACGCAGCCTGGTTCTGCGGTAAGGCATATGGAGATGGAATACAACGTAGAACAAGCTATCCAGAGTTACATGTAAGTTTTACGGACTCTCTACCTGGTGGTGAGACACCTACCTTTCGTTACTTACATGTGTGTGTGAGGTATTATTATAAGTGAGTCCTCACTGAATACCCAGTCCTGATGTGAGCCGTACCTGATGGACTTGTTTATTTCTTTGGCTTTGTATTTGTGAGTGTTACCCCTCCCTCCAACTATCAAATTGGATATACGTATATACACAGTTTTGTTCCTTGGAGCTGGGACTGTATTTGACATTTTGTGAACTCTCCCCACACTCTCTTTGTTGGTTGATATTGTGTGAATGTTCCTTGTAAATGGCAATTCAGAACATATGTTCAAATGTACTACCATAGTACTGTACTGTGTCCCAATTAACAGTCCGCTAGACCCAATGTTACTATAACACCTTCCCACATGTTATGTACTGTTGCTTATGGTGGTAACTGTGTATAACGTAGCATATAACAATATAGTGTGAACCTCATAGAATGTGAATGATCACTTATTGTTTGCTACTCACAAGTCCTCCAACTGGGTCGCTGGTAGTTAAATGATAGTGGGTTTGTCAAAGAATTTCAGCTGAGCTTGTTGTAATTAACTTCCTTTGCTGTAGTAGTGAAAAGCCTCTTATCCTTCCCGCAAATTAAACAGTGCAGCTCACCCTAAGCTCTGGAAGAAGCTGGTCTGTGGACCTTCCCCTGCAAGTCCCTTTAAGCTTAAGCATGCTCACTCCTGGCTTAAGAATTTATGAAAAACATAGAGAAATTGAGGAGCACAGCAACAAGCTTGTAGGTTAAAGCTAAATACTTTTATTGGCAATACGTTTAAATAAAAACCCACTAATCCCTTCCCCTAATCTCCCCCCCCCTTCCCAAGGTAACGGCCACACATCATGCAGTACTGACATAGATATCCTGGGTTAGGATTTATACAACGCAAGCCTATAGAGCTATGATATAGTATACAGTGTTACACGACTTAGCGTATGTGCAGTTTACTGTTATATATATGCGTTCAATTCAGCTGTTCCCCGCAGGGCACTGAGCACTCATCAGTCCAGAGTGTGAACGAGTTTGCTCTGGACGCTTTTTGATAAAGCATAGCTAGAGTTATTAGCTAGAGGGAGGATCTTAGGAACGCAGCATACACACCCACCTTGAAGGGTACACGTAATGGAGGAGGAATCCATGCATATAGGGTTTCTGATAGGTCTGAATTCATGAAGGTGTGTACCTCTTGTCCTATCAGCACTCTTGGAACTGTTTTTAATGCAGTCTGTGTTCAATGTTTTTTACACTAGGCTTAGAGTACGGGGTTTTTGACGAAATATGTCAGCCTTTGCTTTTGTAATGTACCCTCCTATGATGGTTTTACTAGGTTTGCCTATAACCTGCACATTTGTTTTATTTAAACGTATTGCCAATAAAAGTATTTAGCTTTAACCTACAAGCTTGTTGTGGTGCTCCTCAATTTCTCTATGTTTTTCATAAATTCTTAAGCCAGGAGTGAGCACGCTTAAGCTTAAAGGGACCTGCAGGGGAAGGTCCACAGACCAGCTTCTTCCAGAGCTTAGGGTGAGCTGCACTGTTTAATTTGAGGGAAGGATAAGAGGATTTTCACTACTACAGCAAAGGAAGTGGATTACAACAAGCCCAGCTGAAATCCTTTGACAAACCCACTATCATGTAACTACCAGCAACCCGGTTGGAGGACTTGTGAGTAGCAAACAATTAGTGATCATTCACATTCTATGAGGTTCACACTATATTGTTATATGCTATGTTATACACAGTTACCACCATAAGCAACAGTACATAACACGTGGGAAGGTGTTATAGTAACATTGGGTCTAGCGGACTGTTAATTGGGACACAGTACAGTACTACGGTAGTACATTTGAGCATATGTTCTGAATTGCCATTTACAAGGGACATTCACACAATAACCAGCATGAATTGCACTGATATGTACCAATATATTTGGATATGTTTGTGCGGTAGTGACTGTCTGTTTACCCTGAATCCACTGGAGTGATAGCATATTTAAGCATGCAAATCTGACCGTGATATTTGTGAGTTTCAATTCCCAACCTTTTTTAAGCTTTCTTTAGGCTTCTTAGCTGTGAGCCAGTTGCATGGCTCTTTGGATCTCCATTATCATCCTTCTTTTCCCCTGCAGATAACAGAGAGTGAAACTGAGGGTGCATGGATTCCTTTCTCCCTGAGAACAGCCCAGAAAGGGGTTTAGGGCCCTGGGATTGTAACACAGTATTTTCAACAGACAAGGGCAATTACAGTTTGATTGCACTATTTGAGGAAATTGAATTTCTTCTAATAAAAGAGAACAAATTGAAATAGGACTTTAGAACTGTACAGAAATACCATGAGTTGGGTATTATACAGAGGGGCTTGAAATTTAATATGTTCCCCACATTCATTGCAGAAGAAAAATCCTTCATAGGATTGTGGAATGGGCATCTAACTAATTGCTCCCTGAAAAATATCTTACTAATTGTAAACTTTAAAGAAAAAGCCCTGGAGGAGATTGCCTCAAAAATCAAGTTGGTACAAGATGAACTGAACAACCGCAGTAAAGAGCCCTCCTTTGCTAAATTTGACAAGACACTCCGAGAAGTGGTAGCAGAGGCTAAAACTCTACTTTTGGAAGTTAAACACACAAAATATGTCCACGATCAAATGGACTATGATCAAAACAAAGTCTATGTGTGGAATAGGAAGGACTGCTATGCACAGAGAAAGGAACAGAGTAATGAATTCTTTCGTCCAAATAGGCAGAGAGGGGGCAACAGAAATAGGAGGAATAGGGGCAGGAGAGTAAATTTTTATGAAAGTGAAGGGGAATCCTGTGATGAAGGATCGGCATCTGGTGGTGAAGACCAACAGTCTGTGTACCAAGGGTCCCAGGGTGGAGTGTCCGTAAACCAACAATGACACAATGACCTCTCAGTTAGACCCAAGGAGGGTGAAAACAGATTACCCCCATTCTCAAAAATGCCCCTTATTCCTCCCGCCAGACATCAAATTATAGAGAGGACCCGGAAATATCAAGAGGTGGACCGAGAATCACAAGTGATGTGGAAAAATCCCAGTTGGAACAGGTTTTTCGCTTAGCCCAAAAAGCTCCTGAAGGGTCGGGGAGGAGGAACCCAAGGACCCCAATTTCAACCGAAAGAGGACCAGTACCAACAGAGGGAACAGAGCAGGTACCATCTGAGAAGAGGTCAGAGAAGGGGATGGTACAGAGAAGAAATGTAATCAACCTCTCAAAATATGAACTGACTGGGTCAGAACTTGAGATCCTAAGCCTGGGCCTAACCTTTGTTCCCTCAAATAGTTTTAACATCTTTAGAACTTTACTTGATGTCAATGGACTAATCAGAAACCTGACCTTAAAGAAATTATTTTCTTCCAAGTCCAATCCAATATTTAATGAGGGTTAGTATACTATTTCCCAGTCTCAGGAACTAGGACCCTGTTGGCCATCTAGGGAACATCTAGAGAATATACCCCTTGATTTTCAAGAGCACTGTGATGTACAAGTTTTGGAATCTCTCCAAGGTGATTATTTGCCACAGGGGGCAGAAAAACCTAGGGCTTTGACTCTGAAGCCCAAATCTCGCTTTTACCCGATCCAGAGCAGAGGTGCAACCTTGGAGAAATTCCAAAAGAGGGTAGAGTAAGATCTCAGACAACTCTATTACACTACTGAGCAGGGGAAAACACAGAATCTTAATAAGACACAGAAAAGGGCCCTGAACAACCTTAGAACCAACAATGATTTGGTAATAAGGGTGGAGCTGTGGTGGTGCTTGATAAAGTGGACTTTATTAAAGAAGCACACCGACAGCTCCGGAATGAAGAGGATTACACACCACTAAACAGTGATCCAACAAGAAATTTCCAGCAACAATTGGCCTCCCTTGTTGATGATGGGGTTGAACTAGGTGTTATAGATCAAGATACCAAATCATACCTAATAGTGGAAAATCCAACTTTCCCTACATTCAATCATCTCCCCAAAGTCCAAAAATCTCTGCTCAATATACAAGGGAGGCCAATAGTCAGTGGAATTGGATCCCTCTTAGAGCACCTGTCCGAATGGCTGGATGTTCTACTGCAGCCTTTGGTGGGAGACCTGTGGAGTCATCTTTCAGACACCAAACATGTCCTTAACTTGTTATCAGACATGACCTGGAAACAAGAGTATAAGTGGCTCACGGTGGATGTCCGCTCCCTTTACTCCACAATACCCCACATTAAGTGCTTCGAAGTGGTGAGATTCTTCCTGTATATAAAGTATGCCAATGATGGGGCATTTGTGGAGTATGTGATTGGAATTACCAAGTTTCTCCTTACTCACAATTATTTTGAATTCAATGGTGAGTTTTACCTCCAGAGACGTGGGACAACAATGGGGGCTAGATTTGCCCCCTCCTATGCCAACTTGTTCATGGGTTGGTGGGAGCTGTCCCACGTCTATGGGGTGGGTAACCCCTACAGACAGGATATCCTCTGGTATAAACGCTTTATCGATAACCTGCTCTTCATCTGGAAGGGCACGGAGGAAGCACTGACCAGATTTGTAGAAAACTTGAATGCCAATGAAGTTGGCATAAATTTTACTTCTGAGTCACACAAATCAAAAATTAATTTCTTGGACCTAACACTCAAAGGTACCCCTGAACAAACCATAGAATCTGAAGTTTACCGAAAACCAATTTCAGGTAACTCTCTCCTACATGCCTCCAGTTGCCACCCGAAAAAGGTCTTTCAAGGGGTCGGAAAGGTCAGTTCATATGCCTCAAAAGGAATTGCACAAATGAGGCTGAGTATGAAAATCAGGCGGATGACCTAACTGAGAGGCTGAAGGAGAGAGGGTACCAGTCGACTTCCATTCAAAAAGCCAGGAGAATAGTAAAAACACTGGATAGAAAGAAACTATTGACTAATACCACTAATACCACTATACAATCCCTTCCCCTAATCCCCCCCCCTTCCCAAGGTAATGGCCACACATCACGCAGTACTGACATAGACATCCTGGGTTAGGATTTATACAACGCAAGCCTTTAGAGCTATGATATAGTATACAGTGTTACACGATTTAGCGTATGTGCAGTTTACTGTTATATATATATGCGTTCAATTTAGCTGTTCCCCACAGGGCACTTAGCACTCATCAGTCCAGAGTGTGAACGAGTTTGCTCTGGATGCTTTTTGATTAAGCATAGCTAGAGGTAGTAGCTAGAGGAAGGATCTTAGGAACGCAACATACACACCCACCTTGAAGGGTACATGAAAGGGAGGAGGAGTCCATGCATATAGGGTTTCTGATAGGTCTGAATTCGTGAATGTGTGTACCTCTTGTCCTATCAGCACTCTTGGAACTGTTTTTAATGCAGTCTGTGTTCAATGTTTTTTACACTAGGCTTAGAGTACGTCGTTTTTGCCGAAACATGTCAGCCTTTTCTTTTGTTTCATGTACCCTATAACCTTTTATTTTGCCTATAACCTGAACATTTTTTTTTAAACGTATTGCCAATAAAAGTATTTAGTTTTAACCTACAAGCTTGTTGCGGTGCTCCTCAATTTCTCTATGTTTTTCAAACCATATCATCATGGACTTCGCTTTGTGCATAGGAGCACAGTCATGCTGGATCAGAAAAGAGTCTTCCCAAAACTGTTGCCACAAAGTTGGAAGCACCCAATTGTCTAAGATGTCTTGTATGTATCCTGTAGCATTACAATTACCCTTCACTGGGGCCTAGCACAAATCCTGAAAAATAAACCTCCTCCACCAAACTTTACAGTATGTACTATGCATTCAGGTATGTGGCATTCTTCTTGCATCACATCCAGAATCTTCCAACAGATATGTCAGATAGTGCACACTTTCCTATTGTTCCAGTTGGAGTGTGCTTTACACTACTCCAGACAACACTTGGCATTATGTATGTTAATACGAGGCTTGAGTACAGCTTCTCGCTCATGGAAACCCATTTCATGAAGCTCCAGATGTTGCTTCCAGAGGGAGTTTGGTACTTTGTATTGACTGATACAACAGATGAGTTTTACACACTATGCACTGCAGCACTCAGAAGCTGGGCTGTTGTTGCTTCAAGATGCTTCCACTTCACAATAATTGCAATTAAAGTTGACCGGGGCAGTTCTAGTAGGGCAGAAATGTGATTAACTGACGTGGCAGAGATGACATCCTAATGATAAAAAGGAACGTAGCCAAAACACTTATAATCAAGACCTGTTGGTGGCATCACTTCAGTACAGAGTATCATCTTAAAAGTGCAGAGGGGCATTGAAGGTTCAGCAATATCCTTTAAAAGGAAAATAGGGGAACTCTAACACACTCAAGTTTAAAAAAAACACCCATAAAAGAAAATAAAAACACATGTACATCACACTAAAAAGTGTTCAACATGTAGTAGTATCAACATGTAACAAGAATCCGCATATTAAATTTCTAGAAAAATAAAGCACAGCGTACATAGAGTAATCCAATAATATATCAAAAAAGTGTATAAAAAGACAACAACCAGGTGCTATATAAACGGTCGGGGACCTCACAGACACCCCACTTGCTGCACATCAGCGTACTGGATCAGAATGTAAACCCACAAGCAGGAACAGAATTAGCCCCTCAAATAAAGTTCTAAGATACGTGTGGAGGCACTTGTGTAGTTCCCTTGTTTAGCTCACACACCAGCAATAGTAGCTTTAAAAACTGCAATTAACTGTATCATAAAACACATTTATTATAAGACTCTCAGAGAGGTTTCAGGGCAAAGGAATATCATGGTTTTTGTGGCTATAGGGTTGACAAAAAACTACATGGTAATTTGAGTGTAATATGAGGTTTATTAGAAAGTGCAGAAATCATACACTTAGATAGTATCACCACTGAAAAATATAAAAAATAAAAAAATAAGATTAATAATTTGATCTGTTTGGCAGTTATAGTGTTACTTATGGAAAGGCTGTGTGTAACTTGGTTGTGTAAATTGAACCTATGTGACTTACTTGATTGCCACGGAGCAATGGTACACAGAGGAGTAAAGAGGAAATCTATAATCAGTGTGAGCAGAGCCACAGAATGTATCAGTACTAGTAACTAATTGAAGTCCACTGTTTTAGATGTTCTGAGGGAGAGTGGAGTTTGGTGCACAGTATAACAGGAAGCAGCTGAGTGACAGACTGCAGAGAGCTGTGCATGGCAGAAGTGAGGTGATGCAGGGGTTAATAAATGCTGCTGTGGTAAAATGCACTTGTTTTATGATGAAGTTATGCAATATGAAAAATATAAATGATGCTGAAACTATTTAAGAGATTTACGGCTAGATTTGGAGTTCGGCGGTAGATGGGTTGCTAACGCCACGCGTGTTTTATGTCTAACGCACGGCATTGTTTAACTCCGGTATTTAGAGTTCAAATAAGACCATCTAACGATGCTCTTAACGCGTGTATGTCACACGCGTAATCCTGCCCGCGTTAGACAGTCTCCCATAGAGATCAATGGGAAAGGCAAAAAATAGCTTTTTTCACCTAACACTCGATCTCGCGAGAATACGCACAGCTCGGTCATATGACGCATACCACATCATGCACAACAATAACACGCCCCAAATGTCACAACAACAATCAATCAACAAAGCACACAAGCATTACACATTCACAAGCGGGTGAATTTGTAATAAAATTTAATACGGGGAATACGCATATACTTTAAGATGCGGAAAATCGCAAAATAACAACAAGGATTAAAAAAGATATACATACACTAGAAAAAAAAAACACATTCAATATCACTATATATTATGACAAACATACATATACAACACTTCACTAAGAACACACCATCGCAAATTCACATTTAAAAAGAATACTATTGGACAATGTTAGAGAAAACGACCACTATGACATCATCGCATTCTACACATTCCACAAATACCAACTCAAAATGAGCATGCGCAAATTCACACACTTAATACACATTGCAATAATATTAATTGCTAATAAAGCACACCTGAACACTATTTACAACGGAAATTGGGACATCATTAAACATTTACACAGGGTATATAAGCACCACACAAGCAGGGCTTCTTTGACTGTGTTGCTGTTGGGTCTTTGGAGATTGGAGGTTTAATATTAGAGAGTTTGAGAATTTTTGAGAGTGAGTTAGTGTTAGCGTGAGAGAGTGAGTGAGTTAGTGGGAGTTAGTGGGAGTGGGAGAGAGTCTGTTAGTGGGAGCGTGAGTGAGTTAGTGGGAGTTATTAGTGAGAGTTGTTAGTGGGAGCGTAAGTTACTGGTAGTTAGTGAGAGTTAGTGGGAGTGTTTGTTAGTGAGAATTAGTAGTAGTGTGAGTTAGCGAGCGAGTGATTTTTCTGTACACTTAACACATTTACACGCAAACACATTCAATACATACATACACTTATCAATAACACTACATACACTCCATACCCCCTACCCCCTCATACTACACTCCATACCCCATTCCTTGTAGTCCCATTCCCTTTCATCCCATTTACTCTTATCCCATACCCCATACCCATCCCATACCCATCCCCTAGTTACATTTAGTTTACATATCCTCCTTTTAGTCTTCTTCTTCTTTTGGTTTATTTAAATACTCCTTACCCTCTTTGTTTTTTTACATCCCTCTCACACTTTAAGCACCTTTTTTGTCTTTTTACTTCTTTATTTTGACCCCCTTTCATTTCATCACACTCACTTTTTGTTTGATTATTTGGGGTTTAGTTTAGGGAACAGATGGAGGCCAGGCAGGGGACAGGTAGAGGGGGGAGGAGAGGGAGGGGGAGAGGAACAGGGCAGGAAGGGGAGCAGGAAGGGGGGCAGGAAGCGGGGGTGGAAGCGGTGGGTGGACCCAGCCACTTGGTTCAAGATGACCAAGTGGCTGGGCCCAGTGGCGGTCAGAGTAGGGCTTCACAGTCCGGGAAACAGAGGGCATCATCACAGGGGAAGGCCAAGGCGACTAGGGAGGCGAGGTTTACGATGGAGGAGAAGGAGGCCCTCGTAGAGGCCTATATGGCCAGGCATAGGAGGCTGCAGCACCAAAAGACAACCCCGACTGACAAGAGGAGGCTCTGGAATGAGATCAGGAATGCAGTCAATGCAGTGGGTGGCCGGAACCGAGATATGGATTCGATCAAACATCGCTACCGGGACTGTAAACTGGAACTAAAAAAAAAGTTAGGTCTGGAGGCACGACATGCCGCAGGAACCGGTGGCGGACCTGCCCTTGAAATCGAGTACTGCCGATGGGAGGAAATGTTGCGGCCCAGCATCTCCGAGGTGGAAGTAGTCGGTATCGGAGGAATTGATACCGGGAACCTGCCACTCTCATCTGACTGTAAGCTCATTGAACAATAATTTCACATACGAATGTATTTCAATGGACACTATACGCAAACATTTACTTTCATGATTGAGGTAGCGAATACAATTTGACAAAACATTCAAATGTACTTAAATTACCTAATTTGAATCCTTCTTGAGATATATTTTAAGGAAGAAATAGCCATGCACACGGTGAAACAATCACAGGAGGCAGCTATATTCAGCTAACAATCAGCATCTTATAAGCATATTTAGATATGCTTTTCAGCAAAGAATATCCAGAGAATTAAGCTAATTAGATAAGAAAAGTACATTCGAAAGTTGATAAAAAATGTATGCTTCTAAATCATGAAAGATAAAACATTGTGTTTCATGTGTTAAGGATCCGATTAATGCTATAACGTTGTTTACACGCATTCAATTACTTTGCGGTTACATCAGTATCTAGGCTATAGGTTAGGTGTGCATTTAAACAGACTGAAAACAAACGCTAAAACATTCACATTGACCAGATATCACAAACACGGTTTATGAAAAAGCTGAAATCGTATTGATTGTTTGTTAGATTTCTAAGTGGATTAATGATTCTGCATTTGTAATTGTATCGTAAGCTAAGTCATTTAAAGCTTGATTTTCAAATATGCTAATATATACATTTTTATTTTTTTAATTTTTTTAATATACAGAGTCTGTGGAGGAGGCAGCACAGGAAACACAGCCTCATGCATCTCCCCGGGATGAGAGTGGTGGGGAGGAATTTCCACTTCGGAGGGAAGAGGCCCCCCGTGACGAAGAGCGCACGGGAGATGATGAAGAGGCCCCGGAAGCACAGGAGGATCCCGCGGAACCCGAGGCCCCTCAAGGACCCGCACCCCGCCGTGCACGGGTACAACAACAAGCACAACAAGAGGAAATAGCGGAGGTGCGGGTTCTACTGGACTACATAGACCAGATGCGTACCTCCCAGATAGAAAATATCGAAGGACGCAATAGAATACTTGATGGCCAAAATCAAATTATTCAAGGACAAAACCAAATCATCACCATACTGAATCGAATCGAAGAAGGACAAACCAGAATATTTCAGCTTCACCAAGAAATGTTCACTTTTTTCCGGGAGGCGCATGCTGGTCTACCTCCTGGTCCGCCTCTTGCTGCTGGGCCTCTTGCTGCTGGGCCTCTTGCTGCTGGGCCATCTCCTCCTGCCGGCCCATCTCCTCCTGCCGGCCCATCTACTCCTGCCGGGCCATCTACTCCTGCCGGGCCATCTACTCCTCCTCAGCCATCTACTCCTCCTCAGCCATCTTCTCCTCCTCAGCCATCTTCTCCTCCTCAGCCATCTTCTCCTCCTCACCTTGGTCGTCCCAGTACTCTTCCTTCCACTCTTCCCACAACAGCTCCAAGGAGAACTCTTCGGAGTCGGCAGTTGCCTCTCCCAGAGCCTCAGCCCTGTGGGAAGAGGGGAAGGAAGAGGAAGTAAGTATTTGTTTTCTTCTTTACTGGTTTTTTTAATTTAATGTGTAATGGATAGGTATGTGATGATGTGGTTTTCATACACTTGTGGACCACACTCTGTATATAATCGACTTCTATGGGACCGGGTCCATGGAGGGAGATTGTTTGCAGAGTGTGGGTTATAAGTGTGTGAAAACCACATCATCACATACCTATCCTTGTTCATGATATTGATTGGTTTCTGTGATGTGATGTCCAAACTGTTTCCCGAATCGCAAACAAAATTACCATTACAATTATCCATGATGGCATATTACTGTTTGAATGCCAATAACACAGCTTAAAGGGACAGTCAGAAAATTATTGATTACAAAGAAAACACTGTATTACGCATTATCAAGTTGGAAACAACAAAACATGGAGAAATACGTGTGACTTATGTGCTTACCCTTGTATCTATGACTATGAAAAATGACCACTTATTTGTTGTTCAGACATAACAACATTTTAGATATCAATGATCAATACATGGTCAATAATATGCTGTATGAGCACAAGGTTTTACATATACAAATGCTATCCAAATGCCCTCTAGTGCTCAAATTGTATAATGATTACAAGCACTCTTCAAGATCGAAGAAATGAGCACACGAACCTCATAGGTTTAGCTAGCAAATTTAAATAAACCCAGACAAATGATCAATTGTTGAGAAACATTTGATATCATTGATATTACATAATTGACTTTTAGAATAATGCAAAACATTATTTGTTTTCGAAACTGTCCCTTTAACAAAATTACATATGCTAACACATATTTGAAGCTTGTTGGTATATCTACATGTACTTTGTGAAAAAATAAATATTGAAATCACATTTATATTGACGTGTTAAATAAAGTCTATTTTCTTAAAGAGACATTATTGTGTTAATATTTTATTGTAAAGACATTTGTTTGAACAATGAATATGGTTTAAAGTCCTTTTAGGAGTGGGGGGGGGTGAAAATATGCTAACAATAATATATTTGAAGATTAAACAATGTGGATCTCATACATGATACAAAAAACAACATTTGCATTCAAGGGACAGTATACTATATTTTTAACAGAACTGTATGTAATAGACACTACTACAAACAACAAGATTAACATATACTGATATCAATATTACAAAGCTTCAAACACTTTCAAAGAAAATAGGGTTAGCTATATTGAAAATATAGATGAACCCCCATTACAAACGTAAAACAAGACAATACCCCATCATTAACATATGAAAAGACCCTTTACACAAACAGGAGAAAGCTGGAGATGGTACTCACATGAAACTCAGAGGCTTTGCGAGGAGTCAGAAAATTACTTACATTTTCGTAGAACAGAATGAAAAAATAAACGTATTGGTTAAACAATGGACTATCTAACTAGAAACAAAATCAAAGCTTTTGATTTATAATGTGAGTGTCTAATGAACCTTTAATAAAATATACAATGAAATTACATTTAGAAGAAGTCGGCATCATATATTTAGCATATGATAAATATAAATGCATATTGATTACTTTATTCAAACACAATAGCGCATATTTATTAATTAGATATATTCAACATTAAACACAACAGTCATTTTTCAGAAAAAGGAACATTGTTGACAAACATATTAAACATGGACTATAGAGATTTGCACTTGCCTCGAAATATCATATGCATGAAAACATTTTGCTTTCGTTCGTTTATTCAACCAGACATCCAGCAAAAGAGAATGTGTTGGTCTTTATCAGCTACGGGTCAACAATGTAACATGATGCAAATAATACATATTCGCAAGGTTTTTAAAATTGGCTGCAGTCACAAACGTTTTTAACGTGCACAAATATTGCGGGACTACGTAATCCAATCAGACGTTTTTTTACCTTTGCATGTGACGTCTTAACATGGCACTTCCTTGATCACGTAAGAACGCCATCCAATGAAAGGCACATTATTGATCACGTAAGAACGCCCAAAAAAAAAGGCGCATCCTTGATCGCGTCAAAACGCAATCCAATAAAAGGCACATTCTTGATCACGTAAGAACATCAGTCAATACAAGGAATCATTGGACAGCCTGGCAGGTGACGTCTTAAGCAACATGGCGCATCCGACATCGCTGAAAAACCGCAGCCAATACAAGGACTCAGTGACATCTTGGCATATCACTAAGAAACGTATTTATAGTTTAGGAACTAGTATGTGTCTAGATTGCTATCTAGGCATGTCACCAAATCATGAATCATCTTTTCGGACTTGACTGTCCCTTGAACTATAGCTATGGTGTATATCTTTAACATTTAAAAGATACACATGAGAAATACATATGCCATTGATGTTTTAAGATATGTTTGGATTGTTGTGGAATAACAATAGTTATACATGGATTGATTAAACGTGTCATTTATTCAAGTTTAATTATTGTCAGCCTACCTATAACCATATATGGGAGGAGAAGTATTTTGTTAACATATTTGTTAACAAATATTCATCATCTAAATTATTTGCATTACACACAGAGATTTATTTAGTTACACTTTTACAATAATATAGAATTGAAAATGAAATACATGTGCTGTCAACATTACAATAAGATTGTTTATTAATAAGATTATATGTCCTTGTTCATGTAAAAAGGACAAAAACGCTTTAGAAATGGAAATACATTCATTAACAATTGTGCTCACCATCACTTAAAGGGGCATGATTTTGTTTTTAAAAAGAGCATACACATAGACAATACTATTTCAATAAAATGAACACTTTACAGGGATTATATCATTGTATCAATACTCAGATCATTTGGTAAAGGTGCATCAATTCATGCAGAGTTTCTGAATACACACATGGATCTGAACATTGAAATATACATATATACACAAATAACAATCTATATATACATATATAAAACAATTACTATGCTAATCATAATCAGGCAATGATAAAGCTAAGAGAAAAATATATAAAGACAAATAATAAGATTACATTGGAGATGTTAATCTTAAAGTCATTTACAATTGTCTTACATATATGATTTTATTATTAAAAATATATTTGGTAGGTCCCTTTAAGGATCAACAACATAAACTAGAGCTTTCAAAAAATAACATGAAAAATCAGGACAAAGATTTGTGCAATAAAATGTATTTTATTAGTATGTAAGAAAACATACACAACGTTTATAAATAATCTTGTAAAAATAAGGAATATATGAGCCATATGACAAGGTAACAGAGTGCATCACAGTCCATGAAGAGAGTTGCCAAGGGCCACCATAGCCCCATTGGAGACATATGACAAGGTAACACAGTGCATCACAGTCCATGAAGAGAGTTGCCAAGGGCCAGCATAGCCCCATTGGAGACATATGACAAGGTAACACAGTGCATCACAGTCCATGAAGAGAGTTGCCAAGGGACACCATAGCCCCATTGGAGACATATGACAAGGTAACACAGTGCATCACAGTCCATGAAGAGAGTTGCCAAGGGACACCATAGCCCCATTGGAGACATATGACAAGGTAACACAGTGCATCACAGTCCATGAAGAGAGTTGCCAAGGGCCACCATAGCCCCATTGGAGACATATGACAAGGTAACACAGTGCATCACAGTCCATGAAGAGAGTTGCCAAGGGCCAGCATAGCCCCATTGGAGACATATAACAAGGTAACACAGTGCATCACAGTCCATGAAGAGAGTTGCCAAGGGCCAGCATAGCCCCATTGGAGACATATGACAAGGTAACACAGTGCATCACAGTCCATGAAGAGAGTTGCCAAGGGCCAGCATAGCCCCATTGGAGACATATGACAAGGTAACACAGTGCATCACAGTCCATGAAGAGAGTTGCCAAGGGCCACCATAGCCCCATTGGAGACATATGACAAGGTAAAAGAGTGCAACAGGCACAACAATAAACTTTTAAAAAGGCCAAATGGCAACAATAAAACAACAAAATCAACATGTGGACGGAGGATTCTTATCTGCCACCATGGAGCATCTCCAGATCCTCCACTTACTGGTCATCCTCTTCATCGTCCTGTGCATGTCCAGCTCCAGATTCAGGCCTTGAACTTAATCTCATAATTGCACGCAGAGTCAAGTCCTGAACCCGGAGCTGGGCCTGCATGGTGTCGTTCATCCCTCTCAGGACAGCTGCGTTCCTCAACACGGCTGAGTCACAGCCTAAAATAAAGAATACATTAAATATTAATGATAATTACACAACAGACGAAAAATTTTACAACATACATTGTCATCATAAAGACAAATAATTCTTTACATCAATTAGTTTACATTTATTCTTTACACATGAATTAGGTTATTCAGACAGACAGAAATCATTAAAGGGACATTTTACTCAAACATGTTGTCCCCTTTAATTGGTTTTAGATGATCCACTTATACAGCTTGAGTGTATCAAATCTTGTTAAAGGATTTACATTGTACTTACATTAGCAATTTAAAAATTTCAATTATACTGTGGTAGGCACACCTATCCTTAAACATTTTGGCATTGAGGACAAGCTGTGTAAACATAGCAACCTGAAGAAATTACATTCCCACTGGGTTAGACAAGAGATAATGTATCAACATTTGTACATTAATTGTTGGATCCAAGTAGTGGTGATTGGTATATGTAGTGATATCCAATTAAAGGGACACTGAACCTAAATATTTAATGGACTGATTCAGATAGAGCATGACATTACAAATCTTTAAAAATTACACATATTCATTAAATGTTTGAATTCTCTAGCTAGATTTTTGAATGCAAGAATGTTGCTTTTTAGGGAAGCCAATATTTGTTTATCAACTTTGTTTGTCCCTGCTGGTTGATGGATACATTCATCCAACAATAAAGAAATGATGGCCAGAATTTTTTTATTGTTTAAACTAATTATAGGCATTTCTTTGTTTCAATAAAGATATCAAGAGAATGAAGAATAATTCATAAGAGTAGTAAATTATAAATTTGATTAACATTGCATGCTGGATTGGAATCCCAATTGAAAGAATTTAACTTCACTGTACCTTTAAGTATCTTATAACGTGTATTTTGAATGATACTTACAGCTGTGCCTGGGAAGGACAATCCGACACCCAGGACAATGAAGGTTGAGACAGGGGGGAGGGATGGGATTGGCTTGGGGAGGGATGGGAGTGGCTTGGGGAGGGATGGGAGTGGCTTGGGGAGGGATGGTAATGGCTTGGGGAGGGGTGAGCTGCCGCTCCGGGGTAGGCCATACAGCTGGGGAGTAGGGAGTTTGGGTCTGGGCAGCTGTACGGGCCATAATACGGGGAGAGCGGCGAAGGGGGGTGTAGGGGCGTTTTTTGGGAGGGACAGGAAATGAACAATGGGAAGGGCCGGCAGTGGTCTGGGCATGGGCAGGAGTCTGGTCATGGGCAGGGGTCTGGGTCTGTGCAGGGGTCTGGGCATGGTCAGGGGTCTGTGCATGGGGAGGGGTCTGTGACTGTGCAGGGGACTGGGCAGGGGCGGAAACCAGATGACCAGAAGTGGTGGATCCATCTGAAAATTTAAAAAAAATATATTAACATCTCATACATCCTGACATCAAATCAATGCATTTCAAATTGATTATGTTTTCAATATACTTCGAAGTGTGTTTGAATTTGTAAACAATTCTGAAATGAGGATATGGTATGTATATAGGCACTCAGATGAATATCAATGACTGTCTGTACAATTATAACATTATTATTGTGTTTTGGCCTGGAATATGCATGTGACATAATGATGTCATGAATTTTAAATATTTTCGATTCAAAATTTTTCATGCTGCCTGATATAGAAAGGGGGCAGTAGTGTATTTGAACAGACAAATAATATTCCTTTTTAAAGTGCAAAAGCTGTAGACTTTGAATGTCTTCAATTAAATTATTTCAAATAAACAAACATGTTGGAAACATGATAGATATATTTCACATACCATTAGACTCCAAGGCAGCCTCTTCCTCCTCCGTCACATATGTTAAATCAATCTCTGTAAAACATAACATGTTGTGTACACGTTAACAACAGATATTATAACATATGTTACTGTTGGTCAAAGACACACATCAATGTTGCATTAAAGATATACACACCCAAAGTTATGATTTACATCATTTTGATGGAGCATACAAATTACATTATATTTGTTATTCTCAATGATTCATATTTTCGATGTATTGTTTGGATTAATGTAAAAATCATAAAAGCATAGTACATAGAACATTTAAGATTTCTCATGTGTGTATCACTTGATGACTGTTGTCAAAAAAGAACATGGAAACAAACATATGTTATACATCTTCTGAATAACAAATGTGGAGACTAATAAAGTTGAAATTATTAATCGTTCAATATTAAAAGAAAATTAATATATAATCAGAAGAGAATTTTTTTTTTTTTTTTCTAATGTTATGCTTCATCAGAATCATGCTCATAATATTGATTAGCAATACACCTTCAATTACATATAAATGAGTCAATGGACTTACCAGGAGACCGCAAAGGCGGCTCTATGTCACTGCTGGATTCCTGTGGGCTCACCACACCAACTCTCTCTATGAATGATATAGATATATATTATGAAACACATTTGGGATATCACTAAATCACATCTGTCTCGAATTTTACCATTAATCAACTTTAAAATGTGAAGAATAGAGCAGTCATTACACCAGAAAATGCTTGATTGAATCAAGGGGATTCTGTTAAAAAATCTGTATTGAACATATGTTTAATGTCAAACTATATTAGACATCAAAATCATCTCATACGATGCTATTGCATATCTAAATATACCCATTGATCAATGTTCTTAACCCTTTAAGGACACAGCTTTCAGTTTGCTCAATTGTTTTATGACGGAATAATTCCGTCATATGTCCTTAAGAGGTTAAAATAATACACACAAACCACATTTTGAAGAGCATCTGTTGACAAATCTAAACAAACACATGTGTCACATCGAGCCATTTGTGCAACGTACAGTAATCTTGTTTAGGACACAACACATATTTATCACAATACAAAACAAAATTGATTATTACAAATATGTAATCATGGTGCTGTTAGAGTATGCAGATATCTATAAAGTAACTCCAACAGAGAATATGTGAATTATATATCAATATTGTTTAATAAAAAGAATGTAAAGATGAATGAATCTATTTTGTCTTAAAGGGACACTGACATGATTAATTTAAATCATTGATTTCTATGTTCAAACTGTTCAAAATGATTTAACATTGACTCCTATTATAATTAGAATGTTGCTAAATTTTAATCTTAAAGGCAGATAAGCAATATTGGATTCAATAAATATTGTTTTTTGAAGGTATCCACCAATCATCAATAAAAACCCAGGTTGGTCAACCAAAATTTAGATGCAGATAAACTTACATTCTTGATTTTAAAATACATTTAGCAATAGAATATGTCACATATGATGATAGTATTATATTTTTATGTTTATTAATATTGCATACTGTATCTGAATGACAACATTAAGAATTGTAGCTCAGTATCCCTTTAATCTAAAATTAAATTGATTCGACAATGTTGTTGTTAATGAATTATCTACTCCATATGTTGATGTAATGAATGGTATTGAGCATGCAATTCAAATCTAATATGTTATTTAAGTATATCCGAATAATTATTTAAATTTACATCTATTAAAGGGACATTACATATAAATATTGAACAATGTGGATTTAGTATGTAATGTTCTGTCCATGTTTCTAAGACAAATGTCAATTAAAAAGAGACATACCATACTGTGACAAGCCCTGGCTTGAGGATCCAGCAGCCACATCCATATCTGTAATATATTAAATGAGTATTGCATATCATTAATACTAATCATGCCATGTTTAAAAACTTTACATTATTAACAAATCAATTTAAAAATATTAATCCTTTGGTAGTCCCATGAGTTAATTGTTTCCTCAATTAAATTAATGATAAATATATCCTGGACTCTTATTTTCAATCAGTTGTGTTGTTTACTGTATCTTTAATAATTTTTGGTTGTTATTTCATAATCATCAATTGATGGCCATATGTTAGAATTTATTTGTATTCTTCGTTTTTTATTAGCTATAATATTGAAAATAAGAATACTGTATTCTTCACTAATATAAGAATTCACATTTAATTTTGACCAACATGTGTAAAGCAATGCCACTTACAGCAAAGCCATGTTAACGTGGATGAGAAATTCCATTTTCGCGATCATTGCGCAATGATTCCAAGCGGAATTACGCATCCGTCATTTGAACAACATGTATAAAGCAATGCCACTTACAGCAAAGCCATGTTAACGTGGATGATAAATTCCATTTTCGCGATCATTGCGCAATGATTCCAAGCGGAATTACGCATCCGTCATTTGAACAACATGTATAAAGCAATGCAACTTACAGCAAAGCCATGTTAACATGGATGAGAAATTACATTTCCGCTCTGTGACGCATATTCTGTAGAGCGCAAGAAAGATCATTCCTATTTCATGTGTCACTAATCTAAAATCAGATATCTAAACATCATATGTAGTGTATGTTGTGAGATCTGTATAGGTTTAGTATCTGACTATATACACATATTTGGATAAAAATAACAAATCTTAAGATATTATATGAAGATGGATAGTTACCTGGTTCAGATTCTCTATCAGCTCCTCCCAGGCCACCGGACGGAGAAGCATCTGCCCTGTCCCCCGCGTCAGGACTTTCAGATCCCGCAGCTGGGAGGGAAGAAGAGGAGGCCGAGGATGGCGAGGATCGAAATCTTTTGGGGACCCGGAGATTGAGGAGCTCGCATAAAGTCACCTCATAAGGGAGTAGGTACAGTTTCCGCGGGGCCTCTCTTTTGCCACCTCTTTTACGGGCTTGTACCCAGTCCCTTATGAGGTTGACTTTTTTGGATAAACGCAACCTCATATCTCCGAATCTCCTCATGATCTGATCCTGGGTCCTCTGGACGTCACACACCAATCTAACCGCATTGGTGATAGACTCCCAGAGGGCCTTCTTAACAGGCGCATCTGTCAACCTCCTCTTGTTCCCAAACAGCTGGGGATAAAAGTCCTTGACGGCGTGGACCAGTGCAGCGCTCTCCTCCTTGGTGAACCTGGGAACTGACATGCCTGCTGGGTTTGATAATAATATATAAATATATCAATATATATACTGCCTGCAGGCATTAGAGAACTGACAAAGATGGCAACGTGTAATGGACTTTTATATGGTGAAGTAAACATGAGATGCACCATGGGACAAGTTATCTGTACATCTGATTGGATAAAAGTTTGAAATATTGTTAGAATGTCTGTGAGACCATCCTGACTCAAGTTGTGTTTGTGTGATGAACTCTGATTGGCCGTTCCTTAATGTTTCATATCTTAGTAACTTCCTTACACATACCGCTTGGTGGTGCTGTTACTTAATTTTTCATGTAAACTTATTTGTAACTCATGGGCCTGTCATGCAGATATGTGTGACGCAGATTTAATATCCGTGATCCGTTAAATATTAATGATTAAATTCTCTTTAAAATCTAATACTGTCACATTATTAAATGTTGTAGACATTTCTCGGTTTAATAACGGTCTGTTTCTTTAATACAAATACACATTTAATATTGTATGTCTTTATTGTTCTTTAAATAAATTTGTTGACTTATTGAGAATTATTGACATTGCTCTATTAAATGTATTTATAATGCACATTGATTGTGTGCTATTGCGTGACATTAGAGATGCTAATCTGGTGTTTCAAGATGCGTTTCCCACGCAATATTTCTTAATGTTCAAATTACGGTTAGAATGTCAGTAAATTTGATAATCTGTTTATAAATGTTAAACTACATGTTTGTTTGTTATTAGCAAATAAACCTTGAGCTTGTATTTCTCTGAAGTGCTCATATATGTTATTGTGCAATGGCGTCTTTAGTTTTAAATATACATTACAAACAATTGTATCAAATGATCTGTAGAGATAGAAGATTGTTTAGACTTTAAAATGTAAATCAATTTATCTTAGTATTTAGATATCCTCAACAGAAGAAAATTCAATGCACATGGTTGAGCCAATCACATAAGGCATCTCTGTGCATCCACCAATCTTCATCTACTGAGCCGATCTCGATATGCTTTTCAAGCAAAGTATGTCAAGATAGGAAGATAAGTAAATACACTATTTAAAGCTCTTAAAGGGACACTGTCCAAACAAATTTAGCATTGGTGATTGAGCATGAAATGTTAATCAACTTTATTATTTAATCCGATTATCAAATGTTAACAGTTATCTTGTTATGTTTCTTTGCAAATCAATAATGATATTTTATATTACGGACAATTGTTTAAAAAAAACCTGGGTTGTCCTTGACGATTGTTGGATCAATTATTCCAAACAAAACAAGTTCTGTCCAGAGTACTGAAGCAAATAAATTATCTATTTAATGCCTTATTTTTAAAGTAATGATAGCAACATCACAAGGAGCATTCATAATATGAGACAATTTTTAAAGTTGCTTAAAATAGTATACTCATTCAGAATGTATAAATCATTAATTTTTTAACTGTCTATCTTTAAGTATATTTTGAGTTCATGTCCCTTTAAAGAAACATTTCACAATAATGCTTAAAATATCATAAACCTAGGCACCTTCCTTTTGCTAAATTAGTCTAACATATGAGTAAAGCAAATTTAGATTAACTTCTAGATTGTTTTACACACTGACTGAAATATATTTATTAAAGGAGGTATTTTGGAGCATTCAGCTTAGAGGGACATTAAGCTATATGTTATGTATGCATTTTGTATAATATTCTTATATTTGACCAACTTAATATGTTTTGTTATTCAATCATTATATTGTAATTATATATATATTCTTGGATTAAATACATCTCTACATAGGCTATTTTGATGCTGATTGTTGTTTGCATATAGATGCCTTATGTAATTGACTAAGATATGTGCATTGATGTATTTTTGGAAAAGTATATTTAAAGACTGAATGTAATTCTATATTACTTTCTAAATATGTTGAAATTCTTGTATGATATTTATAAAAATCTATACACAATATACTTTGTGAATGTCCCTTTAAGGACCCAAACATTTGGAATGTTGATTTAACATTGACAAAATAAACTAAAGGGGAATTAAAATTCTATATAGATATTTGATGTCTAACCCAAGAGGTAAGATTTTAAAAAATACATCATATTACTAAGTATAGTTAAATGACTCCACTAGAAAATTACATAGATTAACCTGGCATCCAATAACTAGCTTGTGAAAAATATCAAGTTAAATGACCTACCATTTATAAATGTAAAAATTAAAAGAATTTAGAAAATAATGTTTTGAGATACCTAAGGAAGATACAAGATCTTATAAAATTAATTTTACATTCAACAACACTGTCACTTTAATGTAATTGAACCACTTCACCTTCTTAAAAGTTAAAATAAAAAACTTTTGAATACATATCCAAAATTAATTTAATATCTACATTTTCAAAAGAAAAGCATCGAACGATCTCACTCCCCAATTAATGTTATAAAAGATATTTTAATGTAATATTCTCGGAATCAGTTGATTTTCTAATATTAATGCATTATTTGATCTTATGCATGTGCTTGTCAAATAGCCAACTACCAGTCATGGGAGTCCAACTTTTATTTATTGACAGATTATATTGATATTTAGTAGAATCTGTTCAAAAGAATGTATTTAATAATAAAATGTTTATTATTAACATGTAAAAATAAAAAAAGTAAAAGTTTATCGAAAAAATAAAAATATTCCTGGAAGTCATCAGATGCCAATCTGAAATGACAAATAAAAAAATGGAACAAAGTTAATACACACGTTGTCAAATATTCATAAAATACATTTAAAATCATCTTGTGTCTATGCTCTAACTTTGTTCAACATTTTTGAAAGAGAATTATTAATTTGATTTAAAAAAAAAAAAATACATACACCATTATATTGTTGAATCAAAATTCTATTGAAATATCCAAATTTCAAATTATACATAATAAGGTATATCACATTTCAACAATATATGTATGATGAACATCAATGTAATATTTCATGTCCATTCAAATACCTCTATATCAACTATAATATGTATTCCTTTTTCGGATTGTGATCCCTAAATATCTAATGATGAAATAAGTATGACTAATGTATGTAAGCTAACAATAATCAACATTCTTCATGTGATTCTTAACTAGCATGCACCAACCTGGATAATGCATGGTCTTTGAAAGTCAATTCAGGGGTAAACAGTTGATCTTCAATAGGTGTCTTATTCATCAGTTCATTAAATAGAGGACTGGGAAATACCATCTAAAAAAGTAAAATCATCTAAGTGTCTGATTGTGATCCCTAAATATATAATTTAGAACTAAATATGACTAATGTATGTAAGCTACTAATATTCAACAGTCTTCACTAGCATGCATTGGTACACCAACCTGGACAATGCATGGTCTTTGAAAGTCAATTCAAGGGTAAACAGTTGATCTTCAATAGGTGTCTTATTCATCAGTTCATTAAATAGAGGACTGGGAAATACCATCTAAAAATTAGAAAATCATCTAAGTGTCTCCAATAGGATGTCTCCACAGCCTTATTCTATCAAATAGTTTGCACTTACCATGTGAACATGTCTTTGTATGGTTTTCAAGGTCAGCAGAATTGAAAGATAATGCCAGACATGATCCCATTGGTATACTTCAATTTCAATCTTGGCTTTTTCCCCACTGTCAGTCTGGGCAATCTTCACTGTCAGGCTTCTAATTGTTCCCTTTCAGTCTTTAGATTAAGTCATCTCCCTAATGGAAGAAATATTTTAAATAAAATTCATACAAGTGTGTGAATCAGTTCTGTACCCCTCTCCCACCCCCCATTTCATAATAAATTTCTGTCACTAGCTTACTAAGCGTGTGTATCAACTTGTGTTATTTTCTATCAAGTGTGAAGATGAGTCATATTGAGCAGAACAAACCTCTAATGTGTGACATTGAACCATAGTCATTCTAGAGGATCCCTTTCTGAGTATGTACATTTTAAGTAATGTGTAAACTAAATTCTATTTTTGAAAATGTATGTCATATGATGTATTTGTGTACAATTCATGCCAGCAACAGTCCATACATTTCTACTTACCATCTGATGTCCTCTTTAAAAACCAGGTGGCAAAGACTCGCTACAGGACCCAATGCCCAGAGCATCACCTATATGAATAAATTAAAAATATTTTTACAATTTGATCCATACTAACATGTTTGCACAATTCTCTACTTGTCATTTCCCTAGAGTTCACATCTATTGAAAATACTCCAGTCTAACTTCTATTCTTTACCGTCTAAAGTGGCGGTTGATGACGTCTGCTCTGACATCAAGTCCCTCGTCCTGGAATTCCCCCTCTAGAACAGGATCATCCTCCTCATCTCTGAGGAGGTCTCTGTCCACCATGACGGCCTGCAGCATCCCAGCCCGCTGTGCAATATTATGCAGGACGCTACAGGCTACAACGATCTTAGCCACCTTCTTTGGGTTGTACTGGAGTGCTCCTCCAGAACGGTCCAGGCACCTGAATCTCATCTTCAGGAGCCCGAACATCCTTTCAACCACCGCCCTGGTTCTCTTATGAGCCCTATTGTAGCGCTCCTCAGACACATCAGTCGGGCTACGCAAGGGGGTAATGAGCCAAGGCCGGCTCATGTACCCAGAATCACCTATAAATTATGAACAGAACATAATTCAAACAGAATCCTTAAAATAGTATATTGTTTTAGAAATAATTTTTTGTACACGATAATCCATATTAAAAGTTTTTTCAGAAACATCCAAAAAAAAAGTTATATATTATTCTGTATCTTGCCATTTCAGCTAAGACATGCTACATATGCGTATTTCTCCTAAACCAAACCTTGTGTAAAATGCTAACTACATGGTTACATTGCATTCTCTATCTGAGCACTTAAGGTAAGACATGCTACATATCTGCATTGAACTAAAAGTACACATTAGCGGAAAGAGACAATGACATGGTTAAATTGCATGAGATAATATCTTCCCATTTCAGCTAAGACATGCTACATATGCGTATTTCTCCTAAACCAAACCTTGTGTAAAATGCTAACTACATGGTTACATTGCATTCTCTATCTGAGCACTTAAGGTAAGACATGCTACATATCTGCATTGAACTAAAAGTACACATTAGCGGAAAGAGACAATGACATGGTTAAATTGCATGAGATAATATCTTCCCATTTCAGCTAAGACATGCTACATATGCGTATTTCTCCTAAACCAAACCTTGTGTAAAATGCTAACTACATGGTTACATTGCATTCTCTATCTGAGCACTTAAGGTAAGACATGCTACATATCTGCATTGAACTAAAAGTACACATTAGCGGAAAGAGACAATGACATGGTTAAATTGCATGAGATAATATCTTCCCATTTCAGCTAAGACATGCTACATATGCGTATTTCTCCAAAAAAAAAAAATGTGAAAAATGCTAAATACATGGTTACATTGCATTCTCTATCTGAGCACTTAAGGTAAGACATGCTACATATCTGCATTTAAATAAAAGTAAACATTAGCGTTGGTAAATAACAAATGGTTAAATTGCATCCTATAGCTGAACATTACGCTAACATTTTAAAACTACAGTGGCAATTGTCAAACTAATTAACCATGTTGTGCACAAATACTCACCAACGAGATAACCAGGGGGCATTTGTCTTTCCTCAAACTGTCTCCACAGGGACGACAGAGAGAGGATGCGGGCATCATGACAAGCACCTGCAAAATTCGCACACACATGCATAATCCTCATCCGTGCGTCACAAACATACTGCACGTTGAGGCTATGAAAAAGTTTGCGATTTCTGAAGGGCAAGTCATCAATTGGAGCACGCAGCGCAATGTGGGTACAATCTATGGCTCCCAAGACATTGGGCAATTGAGCAATATCAAAGAATTCCCGCTTCAGGCGCCTCCAATCACCATCATTCTGTGGGAATCCTATGTATTGCTTACTGATACGTACCATGGCGTCCAGAAAGTTATCAAACACCACAGAGAATGTACCTTGAGCCAGGCCATGCATGTACAGTTCTCCGGATTGAAAACTCCCGGAGGCCAGGACGTATAGACAGCTTAGCATCTTACTCATGCCGGGAACAGCAGTCCTTATTTGTATACGTGGCTCCAAATGAGGTTTAAGAAGCTCGTAAAGGAGAATGAGCTGTTCGCGATCGAGCCGATACTTATCAAAAACCTCAAAGTCGCTCATGTTTTCCAAGGTGGGTCTCACCCTGTAGACACAAGGACCTCAAACCAGATGACCCCTTCGTCTCGGTCTGAGCCGCCGAGGCTGCCTGATTCGACCAACAGCTAGTTCGCCAATAGCAGCACCAGCAGTGTCTACCATGTCATCGTCATCCATCTTTCAAAACAGCGTAACAAGGTATGCACTTGATCTGATGTGGATCACAAGTGATGCTTTGGCCATGTTGTTTGGGTGATTTATAGTACAATTAGTCCAATGGTAGTGAGTTAGTAATGATTGCTGATTGTATTCACCTGTTTGTATGTGAGCGGCGCGAATGCTTTCACAGTGGGCGTTTATTTGTTGTTTGCTGAAATGTTATTTTCAAACAATGAATCTCAATGTGAAAGTGTCAAATATCACACATACAGTGCATGTTTGTAATGTTTGATCATATGCGTAATCAATATTTCTTAAACGCGATGTTATAGTAACAAGCACACGTCCAGGCTAACATGAATGAAAGTGCATAGTTGTGTATAATGTGCATCGAATGTGATCGATCAATGTTGCTGCAACATTGTTTGTAAATGATAAAGTAACATCTGCCATCTGTAGTATTGTATATATAAGTGATTGCCGAGCTGTCAATATTGTATGCGTCCCTTTAAAATCGCAATAATAATTCCGAACTTCCCGTCTGCCATCTGTAGTATTGTATATATAAGTGATGCCGAGCAGTCAATATTGTATGCGTCCCATTAAAATCGCACTAATACTGAATAACTTCCGGCTGCCATCTGTAGTATTGTATATATAAGTGATTGCCGAGCTGTCAATATTGTATGCGTCCCTTTAAAATCGCAATAATAATTCAGAACTTCCCGTCTGCCATCTGTAGTATTGTATATATAAGTGATTGCCGAGCTGTCAATATTGTATGCGTCCCATTCAAATCGCCATAAAAAATCTGAACTTCCGGCTGTCATCTGTAGTATTGTATATATAAGTGATTGCCGACATGTCAATGTTGTATGCGTCCCATTCAAATGGCACTAATACTGAATAACTTCCGGCTGTCATCTGTAGTATTGTATATATAAGTGATTTGCGATCTGACAATATTGTATGCGTCCCTTTCAAATCGCCATAAAAAATCTGAACTTCCGGCTGTCATCTGTAGTATTGTATATATAAGTGATTTGCGATCTGACAATATTGTATGCGTCCCATAAAAATGGCACTAATACTGATGCAATTCCGGCTGTCATCTGTAGTATTGTATATATAAGTGATTTGCGATCTGACAATATTTCTTAATTGTCACATTGAAATTTCCATAATAATGCTGTTCCAAACTGTTGTTTACGTATATGTTGTATTGTAGTATTGAGTGTTAAAGTTACTAAAGGGGCGGTACAGTGGTGAATCTGTGATGTGTATGGTTGAATCTTGTAATGACGTAATGATATTATTAACCTGCCTATGTAGTTCTGAAATCCTCATTGTGTTGTTGTATTGTGCTACATTGTTATTGTGTGCTGAATAAAATATAAATGTGTGCTTTGTGGTTGCGTGATGGGTGATGCGTGTTATGTACATCTACGTATATATTGTGATTGTGTCCCACATATGCTGACTTGTATATAGCGGTGTGGCATTGTTGTTCCTTCCCATAAAGTGACATCTGTAATCTGGTGTAATGATGTTCTTGTTGTACGTAATTCCTAATGTTTTCTGTTGATGGAATCATGATGTTAAAAGTACAGTAAAATCCATGTGTTGTGTTTTGTGATTCCTATAGAGAATGTAATGTGTTTTTCCCCCATCATTTGAATGCACATGTATGAGTGAATGTTAAAAGTAATATATGTGCATCCATGAGTGATCATGTGTTAAGCCTATGTAGATATGCAGTTGCTGCAAGCATATGAGTTGAATAACTGAAATGCAATAATAAAGGTAAATGACAGGTGTTTCCCATTGTGTACTGTTTGTGAATCCAGAAATGTTTACAGAATTTTTTTTAAAGTTTAAATGTAATTTTATTTAAATAATAATGTGTTACTAGTGATGTGGATTTGTAGTTGATGTAATCTAAAAGTGTGAAACAATTTAATGGTGTTGTGAATATTCAATAATTAAAAAACATAAATCCACCATAGGGAAATAGTCATTTCTTGATCTATTTATAATAGCTGGGTCTAACGCATGAAATCATGTCTTTTCTAGCGCTGGTATTTGGAGTTTTTCAGTCTACGCTATTTGCGTGCGTTAGGGAAATGATGGTTTTGCGTGCACGAGCACGTCTTCCCAATAGAAGTCAATGGAGGCTCTAAAGATTTCTAAATTTTTTTTCTAAGACTGGTTTTCCTCGTAAAGTGAGTGACGTCATGAGCTTGTGTGAAAAAGTAAATAAATCGTGTTCTTTTTGTAATAAATAAATAATTGTTGTATGTCATGTGGTGTATATTGTTTGTATGCATCGATGAGTGTATTTTGTGATAATGTTATTAGTTAGATGTAGGTATATGAGGGTCTTTTCCCGTGTGTCAATGTAAGTCAATTGGAAAATGGATTTGTGTTGTTTTTTTTCAAACACCCGAGATCTCGCAACTTTAATCCTTTGTATTTTGCTGAAAAATTATTAAATATGAAAAATAAACATAGTGTAGTGTTTGTATGAGTGTAAGTGTAGTTTGTGTAATATTTTTAATTTGATTGGTAGAATTTTATTTTGTCGGTATATGTTTATTACTGGGTCTGAGGTGTCGGTAGAAATTTGAGCGTTAGGTGATTTTGGAGTGGCGGTAAATAAACTCTAAATACCGGAGTCCGTAAGAAACCCGCGTTAGGAGCCTCTAACGCTGGTTTTCACGGCTAACGCCGAACTCTAAATCTAGGCCTTAATTACCTAATGTTGTGAGAGTGACTTAACCCAGCCTGAATTAATGAAAATGCAAAATTAACGACACAACAGTTGGAGGTAAGACCGTATAGGTCATTTATTAAAACCACTCTACTTTAAATAACTGTAACATATAATATTTTTATATACATATATATTACATGTCAATATGTATATATATATATTGGGGGGGGGGCAATCGAGCCCTTACCTAAACCTAATGAAAGCGAATAGCAGGCCTAGGCAAACTGACACAAAGCAGAGCCCGGCTACAATATCCTACCAGACAGAAGATATTGCTTGAGCTGTTCAAGTTTCTTGAATTAAAGCGTGAAGCTCAGGCCAAAATAAACCCCTACACCCCATCCACCTGATTACCACCCGCAAAGGGTGTAAACCAAGTCGGCTGCCATACAGGTCTACCAGTGCTCATATTGAGGCCCAGTAAACGAAAGAATGGCCCATGATTTTTTTGGGACCCTTAACGTTACTGGTAAAACATAAAGACAACAGATAAACCTTAACCTAACCTAATGAACAATAACCAACATATCAACTAGAAGGCCACCATGCAAAACCTCCCTACCTAATGTGGGATGCCCAAAGGCCTAACATAAGTTTTTTATCTTTATATCACCCCAAAGCACAAATCCTATCAGCCGACCATTCTAGCTCCGCAGCGCTGGTTGCAACACTTACCATAAAAATGTGAGGTGATATATGCAAACTATCCAGACGCCAAAGCTAGCACCCTTCTAAACTGGAACTTAGTTACACAGGACCAATCCCCATGAATTAGATAGGGACCCCCAACCCCCGCGCGTTGGGCAGTGTATTGCGTCATTCTAGCAAAAGGGCAAACCCTGGAACCAGCTATACTAGGAACCGACAGCCACACTCCTTTTCCCTCCTGATATGTATTCAATCAAGGAAGAAATAACAAGACCGCCTCTGCAGACACTCTCACATGATTGCACTGAATGCCATCATGCAGACCTAGAGGGCATGAATAACTCGCTTATAGGCAATAAGGCAATGCGCCATGAAGCTTGAGCGCAAAAGATGGTTTAAATAAAGTAGCCTCATACCCAGGACATACATGAAAATGAGAGAAATATCAATGTATCCTTCCTGGTAAAATATTTTATAAATAAATAGTCACTACTACACACTAGCTCCAATGCCTGCATCAGGGCTTCGAAACGTGCTAAAGTAATGGGCTCCCTGACATCGCTGCAGAGCACTTCGCTACACCCCCAGTCTCTCACAGTCTGCCTAACCAGGAATGATCCTGAATAGTCCCTTATCCAAAACAGCTTACTGAAAACGTGGTTAGCTTCCCTTGTACTGCATTCTTCCTAACTTCTTTGCCTTGAAGGCACACTAGCCACTCCAACAGCGTTACCTAGTCAGCCCCACACAATTATCTAGACATGAGCAATTCATTTTGGCCGAATTTCGTTTTTGGACAAATTTTGGCTGATTCGGAGATTCGGATCAATCCGAATATTGGAATCTGCACCATAATGAAAATCCCAAAAAAACCCGAAAACTAATAAATTAGTTTCCGAACTTTCAGATCCATTCTTCTCCACATATGGAGCTGGAGCTTGATCAGTGCTCTGCCTCCATATGAGGGCAGATGCCTGATTGTTACAGTCTTTAACAATCTTCTGTTGGTGCCGGCGGGAGGTGTGGGCGGGAGGCGGGTTAGCGGGTCAGCAGCGGAGGGGGAGCGAAGGGGAGGGAGTGGGAGGGCCCTACTCTACAGGAAAAAAAGGGATAGGCAAGGATGGGGCAGCTACACTAAAGAAAAGGGGTTGCTACAGAACAAAAAAAAAAGGGACAGTGAGGGATGGGGCAGCTACACTACAGAAAAGGAGTTGCTACAAAAAAAAAAGGGACAGGGAGGGATGGGGCAGCTACACTACAAAAAAGGGGCTGCTACAGAAAAAATAGGGACAGGGAGGGAGGGGCAGCTACACTACAGAAAAGGGGTTGCTACAGAAAAAATAGGGACAGGGAGGGAGGGGGCAGCTACACTACAAAAAAGGGGCTGCTACCTAAAAAATAGGGACAGGGAGGGAGGGGGCAGCTACACTACAGAAAAGGGGTTGCTACAGAAAAAATAGGGACAGGGAGGGAGGGGCAGCTACACTACAGAAAAGGGGTTGCTACAGAAAAAATAGGGACAGGGAGGGAGGGGGCAGCTACACTACAAAAAAGGGGCTGCTACCTAAAAAATAGGGACAGGGAGGGAGGGGGCAGCTACACTACAGAAAAGGGGTTGCTACAGAAAAAATAGGGACAGGGAGGGAGGGGGCAGCTACACTACAAAAAAAGGGCTGCTACAGAAAAAAGGGACAGGGAGGGATAGAGCAGCTATAATACAGAAAAGGTGTTGCTACAGAAAATAGGGACAGGGAGGGATGGGGCAGCTACACTACAGAAAATGGGTTTGGGGGTGTGGGCGGTACTAAATGGTGATCGTGGGAGGTGGGGAGGTGGGTTTATAGGTACTGGCAGACAGCGGCCAGTACCTAAGATGTCGGCAATAGTTAAAGGGGGATGGATAGAGAGCTGTTTGAGGGGGGATCAGGGAGGTTGGAGGGTTAGGGGGATAGGTATTTTTATTTCCTTAAACATTTTGGCCCATGTATACGTGCTTAACACTATTATATAGCATAATCAGTTATTTGAATCCATTCATATTGTAACCAAATTTTATATTAACTAGTAGTGTATCTGTGTTTTTTTTTAAAATGATAAAAATCCCTCATTGAAAAAGAAGTCCTATCAAATAAATGTATATAGTTCTTTGAAATGAAAAGTCATATGAGATTCATACATGTCAGGAAATACAATGCATTTATATTTCTAGATGCTTTATAGGGTTTGTAGAATTATACCCATGTGCAAGGGTTATTAAAGGGACATTAAACACTTTGAGATGGTAATATAAAATTATAAAACTTTAAAAATGACATCTACATGTTATTCTCAGACTAATCTTTTCTTTGAATACATCATTCTATTTAGCATTTATGGTGGCCTAGATTTAGAGTTGGGCGGTAGCCATCAAAACCAGCGTTAGAGGCTCCTAACGCTGGTTTTGGCCGCCCGCTGGTATTTGGAGTCAGTCAGGAAAGGGTCTAACGCTCACTTTCCAGCCGTGACTTTTCCATACCGCAGACCCCCCTACGCCATTTGCGTATCCTATCTTTTCAATGGGATCTTTCTAACGCCAGTATTTAGAGTCGTGGCGGAAGTGAGCGTTAGAAATCTAACGACAAAACTCCAGCCGCAGAAAAAAGTCAGTAGTTAAGAGCTTTCTGGGCTAACGCCAGTTTATAAAACTCTTAACTACTGTGCTCTAAAGTACACTAACACCCATAAACTACCTATGTACCCCTAAACCGCCGCCACTATATTAAAAATTTTTAACCCCTAATCTGCCGCTCCGTACACCGCGGCCACCTACGTTATCCCTATGTACCCCTAATCTGCTGCCCCTAACACCGCCGACCCATATATTATATTTATTAACCCCTAATATGCCGCCCCCAACGTCGCCTCCACCTACCTACAATTATTAACCCCTAATCTGCCGACCGGAGCTCACCGCTACTATAATAAATGTATTAACCCCTAATCCACCTCACTCCCGCCTCAATAACCCTATAATAAATAGTATTAACCACTAATCTGCTCTCCCTAACATCGCCGACACCTAACTTCAAGTATTAACCCCTAATCTGCCGACCAGAGATCACCGCTACTCTACTAAATTTTTTAACCCCTAAAGCTAAGTCTAACCCTAACACTAACACCCCCCTAAGTTAAATATAATTTTTATCTAACGAAATAAATTAACTCATTAAATAAATTATTCCTATTTAAATCTAAATACTTACTTGTAAAATAAACCCTAATATAGCTACAATATAAATTATAATTATATTGTAGCTATTTTAGGATTAATATTTATTTTACAGGCAACTTTATAATTATTTTAAAAAGGTACAATAGCTATTAAATAGTTAATAACTATTTAATAGTTACCTAGTTAAAATAATTACAAAATTACCTGTAAAATAAATCCTAACCTAAGTTACAATTAAACCTAACACTACACTATCAATAAATAAATTAAATAAAATACCTACAATTATCTACAATTAAACCTAACACTACACTATCAATACATTAATTAAAAAAAATGCCCTACCCTATTCTAAAATTAAAATAGAAAAGCTCTTTTACCTTACCAGCCCTGAAAAGGGCCCTTTGCTGGGCATGCCCCAAAGAATTCAGCTCTTTTGCCTGTAAAAAAAACATACAATACCCCCCCAACATTACAACCCACCACCCACATACACTTGATCTAACCCAAACCCCCCTTAAATAAACCTAACACTAAGCCCCTGAAGATCTCCCTACCTTGTCTTCACCTCACCGGGTTCAGCGATCGGTCCAGAAGAGGGTCCGAAGTCTTGATCCAAGCGGCGGCTGAAGAACTCCATCATCGGGCTGAAGTCGGAAGTCCATCATCGGGATGAAGTCTTCTATCAAGCAGCATCTTCAATCTTCTTTCTTCCGGAGCGGAGCGGAGCCATCTTCTTCCCAGCCGACGCGGATCCATCCTCTTCAACCGACGACTACTCGCCGAATGACGGTTCCTTTAACTGACGTCATCCAAGATGGCGTCCCTCGAATTCCGATTGGCTGATAGGATTCTATCAGCCAATCGGAATTAAGGTAGGAATATTCTGATTGGCTGATGGAATCAGCCAATCAGATTCAAGTTCAATCCGATTGGCTGATCCAATCAGCCAATCAGATTGAGCTCACATTCTATTAGCTGATCGGAACAGCCAATAGAATGCGAGCTCAATCTGATTGGCTTCCGACGTGGGGGGTTTTACTGTTGGTGGGTTGTTTGTATTTTTTTACAGGTAAAAGAGCTGATTTCTTTGGGGCAATGTAGGTGGCGGCGATGTTAGGGGTTGCAGATTGGGGTTAATAATATTTAACTAGTGTTTGCGAGATGGGAGTGCGTCGGTTTAAGGGTTAATATGTTTATTATAGTGGCGGCAATGTCCGTAGCGGCAGATTAGGGGTTAAAAATTTTATTTTTGTGTTTGCGATGCGGGAGGGCCTCGGTTTAGGGGTTAATAGGTAGTTTATGGGTGTTAGTGTTCTTTTTAGCACTTTAGTTATGAGTTTTATGCTACAGCGTTGTAGTGTAAAACTCATATCTACTGACTTTAGAATGCGTTACGGATCTTGCGGGATAGGCTGTACCGCTTACTTTTTAGCCTCCCAGGACAGACTCGTAATACCAGCGCCATGGAAGTCCCATAGAAAAAAGGGTTTACGAAGTTTACGTAAGTCGGTTTGCGGTAAGGCCAACAAAGTGTGCGGTACACCTATACCTGTAAGACTCGTAATAGCAGCGGGCATAAAAAAGCAGTGTTAGGACCTGTTAAAGCTGCTTTTTTACCTTAACGCACAACTTGAAATCTAGACGAAAGTGTCTTAGGATAATATGTAGATGTAATTTTTTTTTACAATTATATTATGGTTTAAATATTAAATATATAAGTGTAAAGGTTTAGTTTATAAAAACAAGAGAACTTTAGAAAGTAAAGTTTGAACTAGTTTTCTATCTAGCTTTGTCTTCTACTAAAAACAATTAGGAACATATATAAATCAGGAAAAAAAATACAGTTTGTCCACACAGCCAGGGGCCCGATCCGATATGCAGTGTCGCCCGCAAAAGCCGGCGACGCCAAATTTTGCGCTGGTTTGGTATCACATATACTGCGTAGCATACAACTTACGCGCATATATTTCTGCCTTATTATATGTTTAAACAATATTAGTGTACTAAAACACCCGTCACATGGATGTGGATGACAATTATATGGTAAATAACAGAGGACAAGATTCATGGTGAACTATAAGAATATTTTTAATTTTTTTTTAGGCTTCTTGGATGAGGGGGCTAAGGTGACTGGAGTGGATTTCCTGGTTCTCCTTGTTTGGGAAGATTCAGATGATTCTGCTGGAGTGCTGGCCACAGATGATAGGCTGGAGGCGGTGTCCTGCTGGTGTGTGAAGTGCTCAACCAACACACCCAAGAATTGGTTTTGTTCCCGCCATCTGTTGTCAATCTGCATCTGCATATCAGAAATAACTCTCATCATCTGCGACTGGTTTTGTACAATTGCAGTTAATGATGCTGCCATGTCCCTCTGCAACTCTATGGTACGCTGGAGTAACCTCTGTTGGCTCCTGTGAAACCTGTGTTGGTCTTTTGGTCTGCTCTCGTAGCTTGTTATGAGCCTCCTCTGGAGTGAAATGTATTCCTCATCCAGGGGAGAATACAGTGGATCTACAGGCTCTTGAGCAGCAGTGATTCTAGGTGCAGGTTCAGCTCTATCTGCTGGTGCTTCAGGGACAACTTCAGCTGCTGGTGCTTCAGGGACAACTTCAGCTGCTGGTGCTTCAGGGACAACTTCAGCTATATGCTCATCTGAGGATGGTGGAGCTCTCCTAAGGGAAGCGGATGGTGGAGCTCTCCCAAGAGAAAAGGATGGTGGAGCTCTCAGGCTGGATTGGTAGTCCCATTGCCTACTAGTGTGTGACCACTCAGCCTGTCCAGTTTGCATTTCTTGCGACATCCCCTGTGTGGAAAACCCATGACTGGCCTGATATTGTGTTGGGGGGGGTAAAGACATGGACCCTTCGTGGCTGACTTTGCTCCCCCTCAAAGCCAAAAGGATATTCCTCAGGCAAGGTATCTTGCCAGGGGTTGTATGCCAATGGTGGTGGCATAACGTCTGGGTCCTCAACGGAGGCAATCCAACCCTGCTCATGCCTGGGAGCATACTGTCCATGTTGCTGCCTGAAGACTGGTGGTGGATGTGGCTGCATGGCTGTGACTGGTGGTGGAGGTGGCTGCATGCCTGTTTGCAGCCTGGTGACGGGAGGTTCTGTGGAGGAGTCAAATGATGAGAGGGATTAGTACAGTCATATATATGTCCATGTGGGCATACAATGTACATTGATACATGCTAGGGACAATACTCATTCTCATGTCAAACTGTATAACATGCATGTGCACAATGTGATTTGTGATATGAGGGATTTTAATTTGCACAGTATACAGGTATGTGTTTCATACAATAGTTATGTGTACATGTCAGTGATGGAGAAAATGTGTTCTTTAAGTGACACTATGGTCACACAATTTACTTTAGCCTGATGTAGGCACAGAACCTGCTTTCGGAGCTAAAAGTATTGTGATGGCTATAGTGTCCATTTACTGAAAACTCAACATGTGGCTTGTGGCTTGTGTTACTCTGAGACATGCTAGTATTGCACTATTCCACCTCATATCATGAATTGCATTGTGTTAAGTAGCATTAATGTCAAATATAATTGTAGATGTTTTTGTTAGTAGGCCAAATACCATGCTCCTCATTGTGTACATGAATGTGTGACATTAAAGGATGTTATATCTCAAATACATATAATACTGGTGTGTGGGATGTTACTCACCAGCATGAGGTGCTGTGGTTGCAGCCCCTGAGTCACGAGCCCCTGGAAGTCCACGGACTGCTGTGATACTCAGGGACCTGCGTATCATCTCCTGCCAGGTGTTGTATTCAGTTTCCAGGGGTGGACCACCGCCTGTTCCCCTCTGGTGCATGGCTTCCTGCCCCATCTTCTCTTTCACCCGACTCTTGCAATCGTTCCACCTTTTTTTAAGTCCCTCGACAGTCCTCCTGTGTGGGGCCACACTGTTTACAGCATCCTCTACCGCCAACCATGCTGTCTTACGCCTTCGGGCAATGCCTTTGCCCTTCTCCTGGCCAAAGAGGGCAATGTGGTTGTCCATGATGGCCTGGACTAGAGCAACATTCTCATTGAATGAGAAGTTTGGGCATCTCATGCGCTCCTCCTCTGTGGCCACCTGGCTTGCTCCCTGGGATGTCTCTGGTGTGGGTTCCTCCCTATCCTCTCCCTTCTCCCCCCTTCTGTCCCCATGTGCACCCTCCCTCTGTCCCTTTTCTAAGTGTGCCTGGTCTCTGGGCATCTCCCCTCCCATCATCCCTTCTAACTCTCCCTCTCCCCACTCCACTTACTCCCTGACGGGGACCCCGCTGCTCCTCCTGTCCGCTACAATACTCCTCTCCCTGCAACTCCACTCCCCTCCTCCCCTCCGCCCTACCTCTCCCTGACATCCTCACACTACACACACTCACACACTCACACTCACTCCCAGTTCAATCACACACATTCGCAACCAAACACTCAGCCTATCACACTGTAAAATTGAAATAAAATGTGTGAGGTGTTAGAAAAAAAAAGTGTTGTGTATTTTGTATATGTATGTATGCAATATGTGTGCAATATGTAAAAATAAGTGTAAGTAAATGTACAAGCTTACCCAAACAAAAATCCGACTTAACTAACAATTATGCTGCACCTCTCTCACTACTCTTACTAATCCTAAACTCACTGTAGTGTGCTGTATCTCAACGAACCATCCAAACACACTGAAGAAAATGGCGGCTGCGCATGGGTTTATATATGACTTTTGAATAGCGTCGCGGGTAATTTTTACGAGTATTAGCCTAATTTGCATAAAACTACACTTTATTGAGACTTTACGTGGACAAACTACTGGCGTAAGTACTTGCGACAACTAAAATGTGTATTTGCGCATTTTTTGGAACAACGCCAGTTTGTCCAACTTACGCCACTTTAGCATCTGACGGCGCCGTAGTGTAAAACTCTTAACTACTGACTTTAAAATGCGGTACCAGGCTTGATAGGAGAGGGTCTACTGCTCACTTTTGGTCAGACTTGTAATACCGGCGTTATGCAAGTCCCATTGAAAAAAGAGGATACGCAATTGACGTAAATGGATTTGCGGTATTTCCGAGTCTGGCCAAAAAAAGTGAGCGGTACACCTGTACCTGCAAGACTCGTAATACCAGCGGGCGTTAAAAAGCAGAGTTGGGACCGGCCAACGCTGCTTTTTAACCCTAACGCACAACTCGTAATCTAGACATTTATTCCCACAGTTTAAAAGTATATTTACTCCATGGATGAGCAAATGGAGTCTGATACAGGATTCCAAGAACACCGTATACACGTTTCGGCATAAGCCATACTCACTACTGATAAAAAAAGTGCACTTTAGTGCTGGTTTAAAAAGGGTGTGCATGACTCCCATTGGTCCAATCAATTACCTAGTATCAGTGATTGCTAAGGTACAATCTAAGCAATCATACAAAATTGTTCCATTGATCACTAAGTTACATTGCATTGTTATATAGTAATATACATAAATCCTACACAGTGGACAGATGTTAAAAGATGGGACTCGCAAACTAGACATATTAATAGTGATGTCGCGAATAGTTTGCCGGCGAATAGTTCCCGGTGAACATAGCATGTTCGCATTCGCCGCAGCGGGCGAACATATGCGATGTTTGATCCACCCCTATTCGTCATCATTGAGTAAACTTTGACCCTCTACCTCACAGTCAGCAGACACATTACATCCAATTAGCGGCAGACACTCCCTCCCAGACCCTCCCACCTCCTGGACAGCATCCATTTTAGATTCATTTGGAAGCTGCGTTCTTAGAGAGAGGAGGGACAGTGTAGCTGTTGCTGACTTAATAGGGAAATTGATAGCTAGGCTAGTGTATTCAGTGTCCACTACAGTCCTGAAGGACTCATCTAATCTCTGCTGTAAGGACAGCACCCCAAAAAGCCCTTTTTAGGGCTAGAACATCAGTCTGTTTTTTTTTTTCCTGTGTAATCTAATTGCAGTTGCTTGCCTGCCAAGCCACTTGCCCAGTGCCACCACTCATATCTGGTGAAACAGTAGTGTAAATTATACAAAAAAAAACTTTTTGACTGTGAAACAGTTTGCTAGTGTAATCTAATTGCAGTTGCCTGCCTGCCAGCGTGTGTGCCAGGCCCACTTACCCAGTGCCACCACTCATATCTGGTGTAACAGTAGTGTAAATTAAAAAAAAAAACTTTTTTGACTGTGAAACATCAGTCTGCTAGTGTAATCTAATTGCAGTTGCCTGCTTGCCAGCGTGTGTGCCAGGCCCACTTGCCCAGTGCCACCACTCATATCTGGTGTAACAGTAGTGTAAATTTAAAAAAAAAAACTTTTTTGACTGTGAAACATCAGTCTGCTAGTGTAATCTAATTGCAGTTGCCTGCCTGCCAGCATGTGTGCCAGGCTCACAGCGTATACTGTGCCCACTTGCCCAGTGCCACCACTCATATCTGGTGTAACAGTAGTGTAAATTTAAAAAAAAAAAACTTTTTTTGACTGTGAAACATCAGTTTGCTTGTGTAATCTAATTGCAGTTGCCTGCCTGCCAGCGTGTGTGCCAGGCCCACTTGCCCAGTGCCACCACTCATATCTAGTGTAACAGTAGTGTAAATTTAAAAAAACAACACATTTTTTGACTGTGAAACATCAGTCTGCTTGTGTAATCTAATTGCAGTTGTCTGCCTGCCAGCGTTTGTGCAAGGCCCACTTGCCCAGTGCCACCACTCATATCTGGTGTAACAGTAGTGTAAATTTAAAAAAAAAAAACTTTTTTGACTGTGAAACATCAGTCTGCTAGTGTAATCTAATTGCAGTTGCCTGCCTGCCAGCGTGTGTGCCAGGCTCACAGCGTATACTGTGCCCACTTGCCCAGTGCCACCACTCATATCTGGTGTAACAGTAGTGTAAATTTAAAAAAAAAATACTTTTTTGACTGTGAAACATCAGTCTGCTTGTGTAATCTAATTGCAGTTGCCTGCCTGCCAGCGTGTGTGCCAGGCCCACTTGCCCAGTGCAACCACTCATATCTGGTGTAATAGTAGTGTAAATTTAAAAAAAAAAACTTTTTTGACTGTGAAACATCAGTCTTCTTGTGTAATTTAATTGCAGTTGCCTGCCTGCCAGCGTGTGTGCCAGGCCCACTTGCCCAGTGCCACCACTCATATCTGGTGTAACAGTAGTGTAAATTTAAAAAAAAAAAACTTTTTTGACTGTGAAACATCAGTCTGCTAGTGTAATCTTATTGCAGTTGCCTGCCTACCAGCGTGTGTGCCAGGCTCACAGCGTATACTGTGCCCACTTGCCCAGTGCCACCACTCATATCTTGTTTAATAGTAGTGTAAGTGTGCATTTAAAAAAAAAAAAACTTTTTGGACTGTGAAACATCAGTCTGCTTTTTTGTGTCAGGCTCACAGCGTATACTGTGCCCACTTGCCCAGTGCCACCACTCATATCTTGTTTAATAGTAGTGTAAGTATACATTTAAAAAAATAAAAACTTTTTGGACTGTGAAACATCAGTCTGCTTTTTTGTGTCAGGCTCACAGTGTATACTGTGCCCACTTGCCCAGTGCCACCACTCATATCTTGTTTAATAGTAGTGTAAGTGTACATTTAAAAAAAAAAAAGTTTTTGGACTGTGAAACATCAGTCTGCTTTTTTGTGTCAGGCTCACAGCGTATACTGTGCCAACTTGCCCAGTGCCACCACTCATATCTTTTTTAATAGTAGTGTAAGTGTACATTTAAAAAAAATGACAGGCAGAGGCAGGCCACCCCGCAGGTGCCGTCGTGGTCTTGGTGCTGTGATTCCCTTTGGCCCTAGAACAATGCCCAGTGTTCAGAGGCCACGTACGATGAACTCGAAAAGTTCTGAGGACATAGTTGACTTTTTAACACAGGACACCCAATCTTCTATAGCTTCCGCTCGGAACCTTGACGCACCATCCTCCTCCAGCTTAGCTTCGGGCAGCACCTCTCAAGTTGCCACTCGCCCGCCTGCCGCCACCACCAACACTAGCACCACAGCCGCTTCACTTGATCTGTCAGAGGAGTTATTTACACAGCAGTTGGAAGAAATGAGTGATGCGCAACCATTATTGCCAGAGGATGTAGATAACAGGGATATGTCTCAGTCAGGCAGCATTACACACATGGACGTACGGTGTGATGATGATGATGTTGTACCCGCTGCGGTAGTTTGGTCTGTCACTGTGAAGCGGGCATAACCCTTATACTACCTGATCGATACAACATCATACCTGATGTTTTAAAGCACGTTATTCCAAACAATTTAGGAATGTTAGGTGATTTATGCCCTTTATGGATTAAAACCAGACTCTGCATCAACTATGTAATTTTTCCATGGGAGTTTTGCCATGGATCCCCCTCCGGCACGCCACAGTTCAGGTGTTAGTCCCCTTGAAACAACTTTCCCATAACTATTGTGGCCAGAAAGAGTCCCTGTGGGTTTTAAAATTCTCCTGCCCATTGAATTCAGTGGGGGTTCGCCCGGTTCGCCGGTTCGCAAACTTTTGCGGGAGTTCACGTTCCCAGTTCGCGAACCCAAATTTTTAGGTTCGCGACATCACTACATATTAACAGTCATGTCATACATAAAAGTCCTATACAGTTGGTGCAAACTATTTTCCATATAAACATCTATCTAGCGTAAAGTTATTCTTTCTGTTATTATACAAAAAGGAAAAGAATGAAACATATCACTTTCTATTGCTCTTAGATGTAAAAACTTCATATAGAAGAATGTCTAGTCTAGCAAAAAATCTTAATGGCTAATATATCAAGTGAACGTGTTAATAAAGATCAGCACTAATGAGATGGAAAAAACAAAATCCCCTATTAAAGCATAGGTTAAAATTAGGATGGATGTTAGAAGTATGTATGGATAATAATACAAATGATGCAAATGATACTTGATCCAAGTCAAATAAACTTCTTATTACGTGCAAAATAATGTTTGTTTTTTTTAGATTAGGGATTTTTTATTTTAATGAGCAGCAAAAGAGCTGATCGCCATTTTAAAGGCAATGCCCATACAAATGCCCCTTTGGGGGCAATGGGTAGCTTAGTTTTTTTTTATTTTTGGGGGTTGGTTGGGTGGGGAGTTTTACTGTTAGGGGGTACTTTGTAATTTTTTTAGGTAAAATAGCTGATTGCTTCAGGGGCAATGCCCTACAAAAGGCCCTTTTAAGGGCTTTTGGTAGTATATTGTTAGATTAGGGGTTGTTTTTGTTTTGGGGTGGCTTTTTCAATAGGGGTTTTTAGAATAGGTTTAATTTTTATTATTTTGGATAATTTTGTTTATTATTTTTTGTAATGTTAGATTTTTTTGATTTTTTTTTAATTTTAGTGGGTTTTTTTGTAATGTTAAATTTTTATTTTTTTATGTTTGATTTTTTTTGGAAAGAGTTTTTTTTTATTTTTTTCGTAGTGTTAGGATTTTTAAATTGTGTAACTTTTTATTTTTCGTTTATTTTAGTTTTTTAAAATAGTTATATTAGATTTATTTATAGCTTAAAGGGACACTGAACCAAATTTTTTTCTTTCGTGATTCAGATTCGGGGGCCTAGTTATCAAGCCGTCAACCTCAAATATGCTGCGTATTCCGCAGCGTATTTGTGGCGAGGCTGATACGCCTTAGTTATCAAAGGCTCGAGACCGGCAAAAGTAGAATTTTGTGACGTAAGCTTCGATCCGCCGGACTCAGTCCGACACAGATCGATTCTTACGTCACTCCAGATGTTCCGCACACAAGTGCGGCACATTCTCACTACTTTTGCTAGCTATCAAAAAACTAGCAGGTACGCTCGGCACTTTTACGGCCCAGCGTACCTGGTTTTCAAAGCGCCAGCCTGGAGGCGGCGGATCCCATAGGAATCAATGGGAGTCTGACCATAGCGAAAGTACAAGTTCGCTGCTGACAGACATCCCATTGATTTCTATGGGAGCTGTCTACACCTAACACCCTAACATGTACCCCGAGTCTAAACACCACTAATCTGACCCCCCCTACACCGCCGCAACTAAATAAAGTTATTACCCCCCTAAACCGCCGCTCCCGGAGCCCACCGCAAGCTACTCTATACATATTAACCCCTAAACCGCCGCTCCCGGAGCCCACCGCAACTATAATAAATGTATTAACCCCTAAACCGCCGCTCCCTGAACCCGCCGCAACCTATATTAAATGTATTAACCCCTATCCTGCCCCCCCTACACCGTCGCCACCTATAATACAGTTATTAACCCCTAATCTGCCCCCCCTACACCGTCGCCACCTATAATAAATTTATTAACCCCTATCCTGCCCCCCACTATGCCGCCGCCACTGTAATAAAATTATTAACCCCTAAACCTAACCCTAACCCTAACGCCCCCTAACTTAAATATTAATTAAATAAATCTAAATAAATTAACTCTTATTAACTAAATGAATCCTATTTAAAACTAAATACTTACCTTTAAAATAAACCCTAATATAGCTACAATATAAATAATAATTATATTCTAGCTATCTTAGGATTTATTTTTATTTTACAGGTACCTTTCAATTTATTTTAACCATGTACAATAGCTATTAAATAGTTATTAACTATTTAATAGCTTACCTAGCTAAAATAAAGAGAAATGTACCTGTGAAATAAATCCTAACCTAAGTTACAATTACACCTAACACTACACTATACTTTAATAAATTATTCCTATTTAAAAATAAATACTTACCTGTAAAATAAACCCTAAGATAGCTACAATGTAATTAATAATTATATTATAGCTATCTTAGGATTTATATTTATTTTACAGGTAACTTTGTATTTATTTTAGCTAGTTAGAATAGTTATTAAATAGTTATTAACTATTTAATAACTACCTAGCTAAAAGAAATACAAAATTACCTGTAAAATAAATCCTAACTTAAGTTACAATTAAACCTAATACTACACTATCATTAAATTAACTAAATAAACTACCTACAAATAACTACAATGAAATACAATTACATAAACTAACTAAAGTACAAAAAATAAAAAAAGCTAAGTTACAAAAAATAAAAAATTAAGTTACAAACATGTTAAAAATATTACAACAATTTTAAGCTACTTACACCTAATCTAAGCCCCCTAATAAAATAACAAACCCCCCCAAAATAAAAAAAATCCCTACCCTATTCTAAATTACATAAATTTCAAAGCTCTTTTACCTTACCAGCCCTTAAAAGGGCCATTTGTGGGGGCATGCCCCAAAAAGTTCAGCTCTTTTGCCTGTAAAATAAAAATACAACCCCCCCCAACATTAAAACCCACCACCCACATACCCCTAATCTAACCCAAACCCCCCTTACAAAAACCTAACACTAATCCCCTGAAGATCATCCTACCTTGAGTCGTCTTCACTCAGCCGAGCCACCGGTGGAACTGAAGAGGACATCCGGAGCGGAAGAAGTTAATCCTCCAAGCGGCGCTGAAGAAATCTTCCATCCGATGAAGTCATCATCCAGGCGGCGCTGAAGAAGTCTTCGATCCGGCCGATGTCATCTTCAAAGAGGCGCTGAAGAGGTCTTCTATCCGGGCGAAGTCATCTTCCAAGCCGGGTCTTGAATCTTCCTTCCGCCGACGCGGAACCACCTTCTTCACCGACGGACTACGACGAATGACGGCTCCTTTAAGGGACGTCATCCAAGATGGCGTCCCCTCAATTCCGATTGGCTGATAGGATTCTATCAGCCAATCGGAATTAAGGTAGGAAAATCTGATTGGCTGATGGAATCAGCCAATCAGATTCAAGTTCAATCCGATTGGCTGATCCAATCAGCCAATCAGATTGAGCTCGCATTCTATTGGCTGATCGGAACAGCCAATAGAATGCGAGCTCAATCTGATTGGCTGATTCCATCAGCCAATCAGATTTTCCTACCTTAATTCCGATTGGCTGATAGAATCCTATCAGCCAATTGGAATTGAGGGGACGCCATCTTGGATGACGTCCCTTAAAGGAGCCGTCATTCGTCGTAGTCCGTCGGTGAAGAAGGTGGTTCCGCGTCGGCGGAAGGAAGATTTAAGACCCGGCTTGGAAGATGACTTCGACCGGATAGATTAGGGGTATGTGGGTGGTGGGTTTTAATGTTGGGGGGGGGGTTGTATTTTTATTTTACAGGCAAAAGAGCTGAACTTTTTGGGGCATGCCCCCACAAATGGCCCTTTTAAGGGCTGGTAAGGTAAAAGAGCTTTGAAATTTATGTAATTTAGAATAGGGTAGGGATTTTTTTTATTTTGGGGGGGTTTGTTATTTTATTAGGGGGCTTAGATTAGGTGTAAGTAGCTTAAAATTGTTGTAATATTTTTAACATGTTTTTTTTTTTTTTTGTAACTTAGCTTTTTTTATTTTTTGTACTTTAGTTAGTTTATGTAATTGTATTTCATTGTAGTTCTTTGTAGGTAGTTTATTTAGTTAATTTAATGATAGTGTAGTATTAGGTTTAATTGTAACTTAAGTTAGGATTTATTTTACAGGTAATTTTATATTTCTTTTAGCTAGGTAGTTATTAAATAGTTAATAACTATTTAATAACTATTCTAACTAGCTAAAATAAATACAAAGTTACCTGTAAAATAAATATAAATCCTAAGATAGCTAGAATATAATTATTAATTATATTGTAGCTATCTTAGGGTTTATTTTACAGGTAAGTATTTAGTTTTAAATAGTATTCATTTAGTTAATAAGAGTTAATTTATTTAGATTTATTTAATTAATATTTAAGTTAGGGGGGCGTTATGGTTAGGGTTAGACTTAGGTTTAGGGGTTAATCATTTTATTACAGTGGCGGCGGCGTAGTGGGGGGCAGGATAGGGGTTAATAAATTTATTATAGGTTGCGGCGGGTTCATGGAGCGGCGGTTTAGGGGTTAAACTATTTATTTAGTTGCGGAGAGGTGCGGGATCAGCAGGATAGGGGTTAATAATTTTATAATAGAGGGCGACGGTATAGGGGGGGCAGGATAGGGGTTACTAGGTATAATGTAGGTGGCAGCGGTGTCCGGGAGCGGCGGTTTAGGGGTTAATACATTTATCAGAGTTGCGGCAGGGTCTAGGAGCGGCGGTTTAGGGGTTAGTAACTTTATTGAGTTGCGGGGGGCTCCGGGGGCGCCGGTATAGGGGGTAGAACAGTGCAGTTTAGTGTGAGTGCTTAGTGACAGGCTAGCAATAAAGCTGGGAAAAAGCCGAAGGGCAGCGAGATCGGATGAGTGATAACTGTCACAGTCCGCTGCTCATCGCCCCGCGGCTTTTTGACAGCTTTATTTGATAACTTAGGCGTATTTTTTCAGGTCCGCGGCGGCGAAGGTAGGCGAGCTTAGGCGGACGTATTGGGCCGGCGAAGCCAGAAAAGTAGACGGCTTGATAACTAGCCCCCAGAGCATGCAGTTTTAAGCCACTTTCTAATTTACTCCTATTATCAAATTTTCTTCATTCTCTTGGTATCTTTATTTAAAATGCAAGAATGTTTAGATGCCGGCCCATTTTTGGTGAAAAACCTGGGTTGTTCTTGCTGATTGGTGGATAAATTCATCCATCAATAAACAAGTGCTGTTCAGGGTCTGAACCCCCCAAAAAATAGCTTAGATGCCTTCTTTTTCAAATAAAGATAGCAAGAGAACGAAGAAAAATTGATAATAGGAGTACATTAGAAAGTTGCTTAAAATTGCATGTTCTATCTGAATCACGAAAGAAAACATTTGGGTTCAGTGTCCCTTTAAGTTTAGTTTTTTTTATTTCACAGGTAAGTTTTTTATTTAAATTTATTTTAAGGTAGTTATATTGTAACTTTAATTTAAAGTTAGGGGGGTTAGTTTTAGGGGTTAATAGTTTAATTTAGTGTGTTGCGATGTGGCGGTCGGCAGTTTAGGGGTAATAGGTTTATTAAGGTGTTATTGATGCAGGAGTTTATGGGTTAATAACTTTATTTAGTTTTGGCGATGTCGGGGTGTGTGGTTTAGGGGTTAATAACTTTATTTAGTGTCGGCAATGTCAGGGGCGGCAGATTATGGGTATTTAGTCTAGGGGTTTATGTTAGGGTGTTTTTACATAACCTTTTTGTCCGATAGACATCAATGGGGATTACGTTATAGAGATCGCCATTCCACAATCGCAGGTGTTAGTTTTTTTCTATCCCTTTTTGTCTCCATTGATGTCAATGGGGGTAAACGTGCACGAGCACGTCAAGTCAGGACTTGGCTTTTGTGCGGTATGGAGATGCAATGCACCAAAATGCACAGCACAAGAAGGTTTTTTGTAACTTGTAATGGCAGCGCTATGGAAAGTGCGGTACCGCTAAATATTTAGCATAATTTAAGCACCGGGTTTAGCGCAAAACTTGTAATCTTGGTGTATGTTTGTAAAGTTTTGTAGAGTAGCAGAGGCACTTGTCTTTCAAACTATGGGGATGCATTGGTAAGGTAAGTTTCTGATGACTGAAAACACAAAGGGCCAGATTAAGAGTAGTGCGTTAACAGTTACACTTGAGCGAAAAGGCATTAATCGCATGTGTTTGCACATCGGGTTTAGAGCTCATTTTACAAGTTGGAAGTAAACACAAAAACGTGAGCGCAATTGCAATTTACACTAGAATTATTACCGTATCCTCAGAGCTCTGGTTAACTGTTTATGTACATATGCATTTAACAGTTTATTTTAATGTACTTATGTTGTGCATGGTGCAACTTTATTTTTATCCTTTGGACTTTACACTAGGTCTTCGCTCGCACAAACACAACATACACTTATTTATTTTGAACTTGAGCGAATGCATTTACTTTCAACTTATAATACGCTAAGAAGTTAGTGCAGTCGCGATATCGTTTATCGCTGCCCTGCTTGTATTCTAGCCCAATGTTATTAGTATTATGTCTCATCTATAATGACATTTTTTTCAATGTACCTCAAAACATAAAATAACATACACAAATCATTGTTATTTTATTAAACTTGAACATTCTTAAAGTCATATATTTGTGAAAAGTTTATGTTTTTGTAACAAAGATATTTTTTTAATAACTGAAAGAATCCGCAATGCATCTCACATCTTTTTTTTCCAATTATGAAACAAAAATTTGAGCAGTTTTAAATAATTTCAAAGAGGGCACGACTCACTTAAATACAAATGTTTTAAACACATGTTGATAGACATAACATTTAACACAACAACAATTATTTGCATATCAGCAGTTGACATATAAATTTAAAATATTTAAATTTGAAGACATTTGTAATTGCAACATATTTACTAACAGATAACAGCAAACACATAACCAAGGATATATTACATTTTAATTCCCAGACTATTTAAAAAAAAATATATATTTATTTTTATTTTGCCTTGAGGGATGTGATGAGGTTTGTTTGTTTGTGCTATTTGGGGAACATTACATGAGGATGAGGAAAATGAATGTGAAGTTGTAGGAGGATTATTATAACATGCAGATATTTGAACACTACAAAGTGCTATGGAAGTACACAAATTGCTGTACCCATGTGCTCTGCTGTTTTGTGAGGAGTAGGTGTATCTGTACTTGCACTTGAGCCCCTATATCCTTCAAGTGCCTCTGCTTTGCGCAACATTAGGGTGTTATGTGTCAATTTGTATTTGTTCATGTAGTGATGCTCTTAAATAGTCAGGGCATTTTAATTTAATTGCATGCTTCTACTATTGTATCAATTAATGTCATGCATGGTTCCAATCATGAGTTCAATCTTACCAATGGTATCATGAATCTCCTGAACTTGTGGCACAGGTTGCATTAGAGGTGGCTATCAGCCTGTTTGCATTGCTGGTCATGGAGGCATAGGTTGCATTGGTGGCATTGGTGGCAGACGTTGCATTGGAGGTGGTCAAGGTGGCACAGGTTGCATTAGAGCTTGTTGTGGACATACAGGCTGCATTAGTGGCCATGGTGCACTGTCCCAAGTTGCATTGGAGGTGGTGGAGGTACAGGTTGTCTTGGAGAGGGCTTTGGTGGTACAGGTTGTATAGGTTGTAGAATATATAGCATAAATGAATATTGTTGCTCTGAGTAACTTTGTGGCACAATGAGGAAGCATCAGATACTAGTTGTGGTACTTGGGGCTGATCTTGTAATCCATATGTTTCATCACCTACTGTCACACATCTAATATGCATTAGCTGTGAGTGAGTATTAAGGGCAACCTACAATATATTGTGTATGTAACAGCTAGGGCAACAACTAAAGACTTTAGTGAGAGTTGCCCTGCTGTCATAATATAGCCACCTTAAACAGCAAACAGTCAACACACCGGTGTTACTGAATAATCAGTAAATGGTAAAATACTGCTACTGAGCAAATAATTACAGCAGCTGAGCTATACTTATTTGTGATACAGATGAGGAGGCTAGATAGTAGTGCATGGACAAACAACTACTGGATAGACAGGTAAGTAGAAAACACAACCAACTACTGGATATACAGGTAAGTAGGAAACATTATGAGTAGAGAGATACATACAGCACGTGTTACATGAGAGGGAGCAGTACTCCAGAGACAAGTTGGTATACGTAATTATTATGTAACAGTCTATGGTGGTAGAGCACAATAAGAAATGTATGCCTGCAGTAATACAACCTGATGATCTGCCGGAGGGAACTGGATGGTAAGCAGACGCTAGACAAACAGGCTGGTTGGAGAGGGAAGAGCGGTCAGAGAGTTGCGACAAGCCGGGTGCCGGATGGCCGTAGCTGATGATCTCACCAGCTTGTGTGTCTTGCTCCGGACCTGTCTGTAGAGAACACTGGGGCTCCGGTATGCTGCTTGCGATGTAGCAGGTAGGAAGAAGCAACAATAAAGATTGCTCGAAAGGTGGCTCAGAGGTTAGAAGGCTGAAGACACTTGCGGCTGATAGAAATTATCAGACTGCATAGGCTCATTAATCCAACAATGAGATAGAAATTATCAGACTGCATAGGCTCATTAATCCAACAATGAGAAAGGAAAGGAGGAGCTAATTTATAGTGTAACAGCTCTCCTTCTTAAAGAGCCAGGATGAGGAGATCCAGGAAGATCCTAACACCTACATCTTCTAATAATGACATATACTGACCCATTTGGTGGACATATCCTTCTAATAGCCATTGTAGCAATGTTGCTTTTATGTAAGTAAAATAAATAAGCTCATTGAACGTACAAATACCTGCAACTTTATATTACGTAGCAAATGGCCACTGCCTATGATCATACCCATTTAGCAAGTGCAAGGGATTTGACCTGCAAGTGTTGTGTAATACATAAGTGAAAATGGGCTCCCTAAAACAAAATCTCTACATTTTCCTGTAGCAAACCCAATTTTACTAATGATGTGTATTCTAGCCCTAAATATACCAACAAACTGCATATAATGTTTTGGTTTCCAATGGATTTGGTTTTGTGGCTTTATCTTATACATTGCTGTGAAACCATTTAAAATATAAACTTAACTACATTGTTGTACAATCTTTTGATTATCACAAAGCAGCCTGCCAAACACTCAGTGGATATACTATTCTATGAGCTGTTTAAACTAAATCTTAATATCTTGGAATTTTAATTATTTTTTTTCCTATTAATGGCTTGGAAAGTCATGTACATGTATACACAGTTAGAATTAGTAACAATAATAACTACTAACTTACTATGGAGCACACATTAAATTAATATTTAATAAAATGTGTATATAACTTTTAAAGCCATATAAAGAGTCATTATTCTTCTCAAATCAAGATTTTAAACTTTCAGTATGTCAAAAAAAATCACTCAACAGTGCCTGTGTCATAAACTACTACACCTTCAGCTTTGGCATATGCCAGCAGGAAATAAAATAAAGTTACAGCCAAAGTCTATAATTCACAGGTTATTGTATATAAACACGTGTTTCCTAATTGATATTACATCCTGTGGTCTGCCAATACTGCAGTTTGATCACTGCAGTATGAGTCAATTAATAGAACAAAGAATTCTACTTGGGTTGTCATTTTATTTAAAAATGTTAAACAAATATTAAGGATATAAAATACCGTATTATTACTGCCACAATAAATCAAGAATAAAATAGTATTTTTACTGGAAACTATTTTTATATGGATTTTGTGGGTCAAAGACTGTAAAACGTTATTCCTGGTTGATCACAGCTGCATATGTTTAAAGTTGTGAATTCTACCACGTTGCTGCTTCCAAATCATAGAAATTTATGATCTTTTCTATTTTTTTTTTTTTCTTTCTACATATTGCTATGTCCACATTTCTCACTTGGGTCATAAAATTATGAAAGCTGTAGTAGCAATATATAGTGCAGACTTCCTTGTGCTTTATTGTTGATGTACTTAACAAATGAAGAGTAGACGTAATATCCTGTAGTTATTAATCATACTAAAGCAAAGCCTTCTTAGATGTCTCAATACTATCTGTAGGATTTGTCCTATATAGTATAATCCAAGAGCCAATATTACTGTTATGAAGCTACATAATATAGTGTTTCTACACTTTAATATCAATCCGGTACAAAAAGATATATTTTATCCTGGCTCAGGATTTATCCACTTATAAATAATACATTTGTTTTCAATAAAATATAACACAAAGACACAGTTTTACTTTTTAGTGACAAATCCAAAAAATAATTCTGAAAGTTCTGAAACCTATAAAATGGATATTAAGATATTTTAAAAAGATAAGTAAACAATAAGTAGACTATAAATGAATCTTATTCATTTTGTTTTGAAATCAATGCCTGTTGCATGGCCTAGATTTGTAAAACTCACCAGTCTTCCTGTGTGCAGATTTCACTCATATCTCTAGTGTGACAAATCTGGAAGTCCCAGTGTGTGACAAGCTGTCTACCATAGTAAGTAATGACGCTGTCTGGAATTGACAGTCTTGCAATAGAGCGCACAAATTGCTGATAACATATTTTTGAAGCAAATATGAATCATGCTTGTGTAAAACTACGTCAGGCGGTTAAAAAAAATATGCAAAGCTAGACATTAATACAAGGTCAAGTACAGCAAATGCAGCATAATATTTTGAGGATACTTTTAAGGCTACCAACCCTGCATTAATGTGAGTTTAACTAACCTCCGCAATGGGGTTAAACACACATTAAGGCATCAACCTTGAACTACTGTGTGTTGTACCCATAAAAGTACCGCTCACAACTCGGTGAGCATCGCTGGTCCTGAGCGGAAACTGAAGCTCATCCAATCGCATCTGAGTCATGCTACCAGCGCTGCTTATTGGATCAGCAGTGGTTTCCAATTGGTACCATCAGTGCTATGCGAGTTCCAAGTGGTACTTCTACCTTATATTTACCGTTTTGCAGGAGTTAAACGCACAGTAGCGCAGGGTAGTATTTAAATTACATTTATGAATTTTGTACTGTGTACTTTAAAGGAATATAAAACCCAAACATATTATTTTATGATTCAGACAGAGCATACAATTAAAAAAAGTTTCCACTTTACTTTTATTATCAAATTTTCCCATGGTATTATTTGTTGAAAAGATACCAAGGTAGGTGTCTGGAGCACTGTTTAGCAGGAAATAGTGTTGCTTACTAGTGCTCTTGGATAATATTTTTGCAAAATTGCTGCCATATACTGCTTCAGAAATGTGCACACTCTTGAGCTTATTCCAACAAAATATAAAAAGAGAAAAAAAGAAAATTTGATAATAGAAGCAAATTAGAAAGTTGTTTAAAATTGCTTGCTCTTTCTAAATCATAACAGAAAAAACTGGTTTCATCTCCCTTTATATAAGAATAAGAGTTTAAATTTTCAATGTGCTGCATCGTTTTAATAAAGATTTTAAAGTATATTATCAATACAATTTTTAATGCATAGTTTATTTACAATTTTTACTTTCATACTTTTAATATGATTTTTATTTTATAGAGCACTATACTGTATTGTATGTGTCTCTCCTTCCAATACAGAAATGCAGGGTTTTCCCCTTTAGCGATATACAGAGATCTCAGGGTACAGTTTGCCTTTCCATAATCCTATGAAAGCTGTGCTAGCAGTGATAGTCAGATAGATATTTTTAGATAATCTCCCCTGTGCTAAGAACTTTAGATAATTGAACCCATTGTGAGAAACAATACTTGTATAAAAATAAAATGCACAAATTAATTTTTAATTTTATTTTTTCTCTATAATAACTCTTTAGCATAACTAAATCCTGGTTTCCTTCACTTTACTATATTCAAGTACCTAAAATATTTATAAAGTTAATTTGTAAAATGATTATGTTCAAAACATTAACTGATATAAATGACAGTCGGCTAGATTACGAGTATTGCGGTATGAGGGGTGTGGTAATAACTTGCACGTTATTGTCACCGCTCACTTTCCTACAGCGCTGGTATTAAAGGTTTTCAAAAACCCAGCGTTAACAGGCAAGAAGTCAGCGTAGAGCAATATTGAGCTCCATACCGCACTCCAATACCAGGGCTGCTGAAAGCCGCGGTGAGCTAGTTTTACATGCTCGTGCACGATTTCCCCATAGACATCAATGGGGAGAGCCGGCTGAAAAAAGTCTAACACCTGCAAAAAAGCAGCGTAAAGCTCCGTAACGCAGCCCCATTGATTCCTTAGGGGAAACAAATGTCATGTTTACACCTAACACCCTAACATGAACCCCGAGTCTAAACACCCCTAATCTTACACTTATTAACCCCTAATCTGCCACCCCCCAACATTGCCGACACCTACATTATACTTATTAACCCCTAATTTGCCGCTCCGGACATCGCCGCCACTATAATAAACATATTAAACCCTAAACCGCCGCACTCCCGCCTCACAAACACTAGTTAAATATTATTAACCTCTAATCTGCCGCCCCTAACATCTCCGCCACCTACCTACATTTATTAACCCCTAATCTGCCACCCCCAATGTCGCCACCACTATACTATATTTATTAACCTCTAAACCTAAGTCTAACCCTAACCTTAACACCCCCTAACATTAATATAATTAAAATAAATCTAAATAAAACCTACTATCATTACCTAAATAATTCCTATCTAAAACTAAATACCTGTTAAAGAAACCCTAAGCTAGCTACAATATAACTAATAGTTACATTGTAGCTAGCTAAGGGTTTATTTTTATTTTACAGGCAAGTTTGTGTTTATTTTAACTAGGTAGAATAGTTACTAAATAGTTATTAACTATTTACTAACTACCTATTTAAATTAAATACAAATTTACCTGTAAAATAAAACCTAACCTGTCAAACTAAAACCTAACATTACACTACAATTAAATAAATTAAATTAATTAAATACAATTACCTAAATTACAAAAAATAAAAACACTAAATTACACAAAATAAAAAAAAGAAATGATCAGATATTTAAACTAATTACACCTAATCTAATAGCCCTATCAGAATAAAAAAGGCCCCCCCAAAATAAAAAACCCTAGCCTTAAAAGGACCTTTTGCGGGGCATTGCCCCAAATAAATCAGCTCTTTTACCTGTGAAAAAAAAATACAAACATCAGCCAATAGGATTTTTTCACCTTTAATTCCGATTAGCTGATTTCTATCAGCGAATAGAATTCTATCAGCCAATCGGAATTAAAGGACACCATCTTGGATGACGTAATTTAAAGGAACCTTTATTCGTCGTTTGTCGTCGGAAGAAGAGGATGCTCGGCGCCGGATGTCTTGAAGATAGAGTTTTATTTTTACATTAAGGCTTTTGGGCTGAAAAAGTGCTAAATGCCCTTTTAAGGGCAATGCCCCTACAAATGCCCTTTGGATCTTCAAAATTGTAAGTAAATCTTCTGCGGTTAGTGTTAGGATTTTTTTAAGGGTTTATTGGGTGGGTTTTAGTTTTAGATTAGGACTTGGGCCGCAGTAGAGCAAAATGCCCTTTTAAGGGCAATGCCCCTACAAATGCCCTTTTTAGGGCAATGGGGAGCTTAGGTTTTTTTAGTTAGCATTTTATTTGGGGGGTTGGTTGTGTGGGTGGTGGGTTTTACTGTTGGGGGGTTGTTTGTATTTATTTTTACAGGTAAAAGAGCTGATTTCTTTGAGGCAATGCCCCGCAAAAGGCTCTTTTAAGGGCTATTGGTAGTTTAGGTTAGTTTTTTTTAGTTTTTTGGGGGGGTTATTTTGATAGGGCTATTAGATTAGGTGTAATTAGTTTAAATATCTGATAATTTCTTTTTTATTTTGTGTAATTTAGGTAATTGTATTTAATTCATTTATTTAATTGTAGTGTAATGTTAGGTGTTAGTGTAAGACAGGTTAGGTTTTATTTTACAGGTAAATTTGTATTTATTTTATCTATTTTAAATAGTTAATAACTATTTAGTAACTATTCTACCTAGTTAAAATAAATACAAACTTGCCTGTAAAATAAAAATAAACCCTAAGGCCTAGATTTGGAGTTTGGCGGTAGCCGTGAAAACCAGCGTTAGAGGCTCCTAACGCTGGTTTTAGGCTACCGCCGGTATTTGGAGTCACTCAAAAAAGGGTCTAACGCTCACTTTTCAGCCGCGACTTTTCCATACCGCAGATCCCCTTACATCATTTGCGTATCCTATCTTTTCAATGGGATCTTTCTAACTCCGGTATTTAGAGTCGTGTCTGAAGTGAGCGTTAGAAATCTAACGACAAAACTCCAGCCGCAGAAAAAAGTCAGTAGTTAAGATCTTTTTGGGCTAACGCCGGTTCATAAAGCTCTTAACTACTGTGCTCTAAAGTACACTAACACCCATAAACTACCTATGTACTCCTAAACCGAGGTCCCCCCACATCGCCGCCACTCGATTAAATTTTTTTAACCCCTAATCTGCCGACTGCCACCTACGTTATACTTATGTACCCCTAATCTGCTGCCCCTAACACCGCCGACCCCTGTATTATATTTATTAACCCCTAACCTGCCCCCCACAACGTCGCCGCCAGCTACCTACAATAATTAACCCCTAATCTGCCGACCGCAAAGCGCCGCCACCTACATTATAGCTATGTACCCCTAATCTGCTGCCCCTAACACAGCCGACCCCTATATTATATTTATTAACCCCTAATCTGCCGCCCTCAACGTCGCCTCCACCTGCCTATACTTATTAACCCCTAATCTGCCGACCGGACCGCACCGCTATTATAATAAAGTTATTAACCCCTAATCCGCCTCACTAACCCTATAATAAATAGTATTAACCCCTAATCTGCCCTCCCTAACATCGCCGACACCTAACTTCAAACATTAACCCCTAATCTGCCGACCGGAGCTCACCGCTATTCTAATAAATGTATTAACCCCTAAAGCTAAGTCTAACCCTAACACTAACACCCCCCTAAGTTAAATATAATTTAAATCTAACAAAATTAATTAACTCTTATTAAATAAATTATTCCTATTTAAAGCTAAATACTTACCTGTAAAATAATTCCTAATATAGCTACAATATAAATTATAATTATATTATAGCTATTTTAGGAAAATATTTATTTTACAGGTAACTTTGTATTTATTTTAACCAGGTACAATAGCTATTAAATAGTTAAGAACTATTTAATACCTACCTAGTTAAAATAATTACAAAATTACCTGTAAAATAAATCCTAACCTAAGTTACAATTAAACCTAACACTACACTATCAATAAATAAATTAAATAAAATACCTACAATTACCTAAAATTAAACCTAACACTACACTATCAATAAATTAATTAAATACAATACCTACAAATAACTACAATGAAATAAACTAACTTAAGTACAAAAAATAAAAAAGAACTAAGTTACAAAAAATAAAAAAATATTTACAAACATAAGAAAAATATTACAACAATTTTAAACTAATTACACCTACTCTAAGCCCCCTAATAAAATAACAAAGCCCCCCAAAATAAAAAAATGCCCTACCCTATTCTAAATTACTAAAGTTCAAAGCTCTTTTACCTTACCAGCCCTGAACAGGGCCCTTTGCGGGGCATGCCCCAAGAAGTTCAGCTCTTTTGCCTGTAAAAAAAAACATACAATACCCCCCCCCCAACATTACAACCCACCACCCACATACCCCTAATCTAACCCAAACCCCCCTTAAATAAACCTAACACTAAGCCCCTGAAGATCTTCCTACCTTATCTTCACCATACCAGGTTCACCGATCGATCCAGAAGAGCTCCTCCGATGTCCTGATCCAAGCCCAAGCGGGGGGCTGAAGAGGTCCATGATCCGGCTGAAGTCTTCATCCAAGCGGGAGCTGAAGAGGTTCTTAACTATTTAATAGCTATTGTACCTGGTTAAAATAATTACAAAGTTGCCTGTCAAATAAATATTAATCCTAAAATAGCTACAATGTAATTATAATTTATATTGTAGCTATATTAGGATTTATTTTACAGGTAAGTATTTATCTTTAAATAGGAATAATTTATTTAATAAGAGTTAATTAATTTCGTTAGATTTAAATTATATTTAACTTAGGGGGGTGTTAGTGTTAGGGTTAGACTTAGCTTTAGGGGTTAATACATTTATTAGAATAGCGATGAGCTCCGGTCGGCAGATTAGGGGTTAATAATTGAAGTTAGGTGTCGGCGATGTTAGGGAGGGCAGATTAGGGGTTAATTCTATTTATTATAGGGTTAGTTAGGCAGATTAGGGGTTAATAACTTTATAATAATAGCGGTGCGGTCCGCACGGCAGATTAGGGGTTAATAATTGCAGGCAGGTGGAAGCGATGTTGTGGGGGGCAGATTAGGGTTAATAAATATAATATAGGGGTCGGCGGTGTTAGGGGCAGCAGATTAGGGGTACATAGGGATAATGTAAGTAGCGACGGTTTACGGAGCGGCAGATTAGAGGTTAAAAATAATATACAGGTGTCAGCGATAGCGGGGGCGGCAGAATAGGGGTTAATAAGTGTAAGGTTAGGGGTGTTTAGACTCGGGGTACATGTTAGGGTGTTAGGTGCAGACATAGGAAGTGTTTCCCCATAGCAAACAATGGGGCTGCGTTAGGAGCTGAACGCGGCTTTTTTGCAGGTGTTAGGTTTTTTTTCAGCTCAAACAGCCCCATTGTTTCCTATGGGGGAATTGTGCACGAGCACGTTTTTGAGGCTGGCCGCGTCCGTAAGCAACTCTGGTATCGAGAGTTGAAGTTGCGTTAAATATGCTCTACGCGGGGGGCGGAGCAGGCTCTGCATCTGAGCGGTCGCAATTCACATTAGCTCCGGACCGGTCCGGCTTATTTATACCCTTATGACCGCTCAGTGCAGCTAAATTTTCTACTAAGCTGGGGTTTATGATCTGGGGAGGCTACACAAGCACCCTGAGCACCTGTCCATAGAGGACTCGTATAAGACATTGCCGAGATTGCCACAACTATTGGAGATCGGCCATTTTGATATCCACGTGGAGCCCCGGTCATACCTAGCAGTGCAGCATGGAGGAACTAAATATAATAACTCAGCTGGAAGCTTTTGACAATTTGATGTCCCTCAGATTTGCTGATCTGAGGGGAGTGATCAGGGAATGCTCTGAACCGTCCGCAAATTTATCAGTGTTGGTGCCAACGAAGGAGACCCGGCTAGTCCTACCGGATATATCAGGAATGAGCTTACTCCCGACTGCTATGGAGGGGGCTGAGGCCTATCTCCCCGGTGAGGTTTGGAACTTTACTTCTTTCCATGCAGCGGAGGCTTTCCGTCAGGGTCACGAGAGGATAGAAGCTGCTGTGCGGCCCTCAACTACATTCTGCTCCCCAGCCGAGATCGCGCAGGTCACCGCAGCTCACCAGCCAGTTTTACTGGGCCCAGAGAAGAAAGATCCAGACGGCCTACAGATCGAAGGATGTCATATGGTGGGCCAGAGTCTATCCGCAGGACTCCCTGCGCAACAATGTAATATATGTGTGAGGCCCCTTACACTGCAGGCCTATACTGACAGTTCCCTGGCTATTGGAGCTAAAGCGCCAGAATTCAGACAGCGCTTGTTAATGCACACTACCTTGAGAGATAATTGCCACATAGGAAAAGGGAGTTCCAACAACGGCAGACATTTGAGAACTGTGGAGGCTTTCATATACAACGGAGCCTTACTAACCTCTCCCTCCTTCCCATATACAAGCACAGGTATGAATTCACCTCGAGTGCAGAGAGAGCCACAGAACACCACTTTCACTAGGCTCCTGGACATTTGCTACTATCGAAGTGGAATTGGTTGAACACTGATAGCATTTTCCTAGCCTTGGGAGGAGAACTCATGTACTCTTTACTAGGTAGTTCTGATATAGGGTCCGGAGGGAATACTCCATAAACGGACCTCCTCTTGAGCTAGAAAGCTTCATTTTTTTAACTTAGCTCTCCCCTTTTCCAAATGTTTAATGTTGTACTCTACAATCTCTTGGTTTGCTAAATTGAGTTAGTTTCTTTAGAAGATCTATTGGCTTATTGGTATTTTGCTGGGAGTCATGTTACTTAGCAAAATATACTAAACAGAGTGGAGTATGTTTTTTTTTTTCGTTTTTTTTTGCTGTGTTATATAGATTCTATGATGCTTTTTTGGCTTTGTTCATAAGTGTTTCTCTGGGGGACATGTTATTTAGCAAAATTTGTTTTCTGATGTATGGGTTTGTTGTGAAAGATATCAGTTAATTAAGGGCTCTATTTAAAGGACTCCTCTACCACTAAGATTTGCCTCTACTGTGGGGGTTTACACTACTTAGATAACTTTTTGACTGGGGCTGCCCCCCTAGTTAAAAATCCCCTTCCTTTTATTTCTGCAACAATAATTACCTTGCTATATTTAATGCAGCTGACACTACTTTTACCCTCCTTATCGCAAGCAACCACATATCAAGTTTTGTTCTATGTTTTAGTTACAATTAATTATATACTGCTTAGGAGGGGTTGCATCATAACTCTTTATTAACTGCATATATATATATATACCCATTTCTTATCCTGTAAGCAGGTAAATTAAAAGGGGGCACCCAAAGTTGCTATCACTGTCTAACTTTGAATCCTATTTCAGGATTAATGCAAAGTCTACATATATCTAACTACTACATAGTGCTCGTGACAAAATGTTGTATTGCGTGTGGACCTTATGGTGCCCACATACTGGAAGTCACCTAATAATCTATATAACATTTAATAGCTCATTTAAACTAAGCCCTTGCAGAATAGCCTCTTTTATACCTCTGCTATTATCTTAAGATGAACAGCAAACCTATGCATTAGGGGAATGTATTTAATACCATAACTCTAGCTAATACTATTACCTTTTTTTGGTCATATCTAACAATAGTTTGTTGCTACTTATTATATTTAGATGTTTTAATATGCTCCATTGCCCCCTCTATCTGAGTATCATCTACCTTACATTCTGACACATTCAGTTGTATAGGTATATTTTTTTTTTGCTACTTAAAGGTTGTGTTATTCTTATTCTATATGTTATATGTTATCATTATTCAAGGCTGTGTGTATATCATCCCTAGTTCCTCTATGGTCATACCCACATTATTAGTACACATTATCTGTTCCGGTTGAGCCTCTCTCCTCCCTTTCCCGCTGGTACTTGTTGCCTGCGGGTCATATCCCTCCTCCTTTTTCCTGCATTGCCTATAGGTGGCACTCCCCTAGGAGAGGGGCTCACCCTGAGGTCCCCTAGGCCCCAAATAATCTAATTACCCCCCTCCACACTATACAACTCTGTAGAGTGCATCTTGACCACTCTCAAATTGCACTCATGGTTCTAGCTTATATTTATATGTTTTCAGGATCCCTCTATAGGAGTATAAAGGATTGGATGAGTATGGTTATGTTTATATTCAGTAATAATCCTTTGGTTCCAACTAAACTTGCTCCTGGTGTTGACACACTAGCTTGCTCCACCCTCTATCCCCCCCCCTCCCCCCTATTACATTTTGAGCGGCTCTCGCCCGCTGCATCCCCCTCCCCCATAAATCTATAGAGTTACCTCCTCCCTAGTCTTACCCTTATCTGAATAGATACCTTACTCATTTTTGTATATAGCTAGGAGAGGACCTTTCTTGCTTATATCTCGTTTATGATACTCTACAACAAAACTGAAGTCTTTCTTTGAGATACTAGAATGCAATACTCTTCCAACTATGCTGTGTATACATTGACTTGTAAATGTTCTGGGGCATACCCTATATTCTGTATTTGTTTATGACTTCAATAAAAAAAAAAAAAAAAAATATGCTCTACGCTCCTTTTTTGGAGCCTAACGCAGCCATTCTGTGGACTCTCAATACCAGAGTTATTTTAAAGGTGCGGCCAGAAAATCCAGCGTTAGATACGCGGGTCCTTACCGACAAAACTCTAAATCTAGCCGTAAGCTAGCTACAATGTAACTATAAGTTATATTGTAGCTAGCTTAGGGTTTATTTTATAGGTAAGTATTTAGTTTTAAATATGAATAATTTAGGTAATGATAGGAATTTCTATTTAGATTTATTTTAATTATATTTAAGTTAGGGGCTGTTAGGGTTAGGGTTAGACTTAGGTTTAGGGGTTAATAAATTTAGTATAGTGGCGGCAACATTGGGGGCGGCAGATTACAGGTTAATAAATGTAGGTAGGTGGCGGTGATGTTAGGGGCGGCAGATTAGGGGTTAATAATATTTAACTAGTGTTTGCGAGGCAGGAGTGCGGCGGTTTAGGGGTTAATATGTTTATTATAATGGTGGCGATGTCCGGAGCAGCAGATTAGGGGTTAATAATTTTATTTTAGTGTTTGCGATGTGGGAGGGCCTCTGTATAGGGGTTAATAGGTAGTTTATGGGTGTTAGTGTACTTTTTAGCACTTTAGTTATGAGTTTTATGTTACAACTTTGTAGCTTAAAACTCATAACTACTGACTTTAGATTGCGTTACGAATCTTGCGGGATAGGCTGTACCGCTCACTTTTTGGCCTCCCAGAAAAAGCTTGGAATACCGGTGCTATGGAAGTCCCAATGAAAAAAGACTTTATGCAAATTGCGTAAGTTAATTTGTGGTAAGGCCAAAAAAGTGTGTGGTGCCCCTAAACCTGCAAGACTCGTAATACCAGCGAGAGTGAAAAAGCAGCGTTATAACTCATAACGCTGCTTTTTTACTCATAACGCAAAACTCGTAATCTAGTCGTTTGTGTTTCTTAAAGCAGGACATTTATAGACAGGATTGTTAAAAATGCATATCCAGTCTACTATTCTTTTGTAAGAAAATAAATAATATATGAGTTACTGTTAGATTGTCTTTACTCACTCTGTAGCTGTCTTTTTCTGCTCTGAGTCCTAGGCAGCACAACAGAACTCAACATTTATGTTAATCTAATTGTCTTCTTATTATAAAGCAGTGCTGTAGTGTTTGGTATTGTAAATCCAGGTGATTTAGAAATATATCTTACACAGAGTCGATTTATACTGTAACTAACTCACACACTTTATTTCCCCAGTCTGAAAACTCTGTTCCCGCTTCTGCCTCTTTACAACAATTGCATACATGTCTAAGTCAGAGCATAAACTTGGAAGAAAACACTATGGCCTCTATTTATCAAGCCGTCAACCGCAAATATGCTGGAATTCCGCAGCGTAATTGTGGAGAGCTTGATTCGCCTTATTTATCAAAGGTCTATAGACTGATTCTATTGATTCTATTCTTGCATTCTATTGGGTGATTGGATCAGCCAATAGGATAAAAGCTCAATCCTATTGGCTGATTTCAACAGCCAATAGGATTTTTTCAACTTTAATTCCGATAGGCTGATAGAACTTTATCAGCCAATTGGAATCTAAGGGATGCCATCTTGGATGACATCATTTAAAGGAACCTTCATTCATCAGTAGTCGTCGTCAGAAGAGGATGCTCTGCACCTGGATGTCTTGAAGATGGAGCCGCTCCGCGCCGGATGGATGAAGATAGAAGATGCCGTCTGGGTGAAGACTTCTACGGGCTTGGATGAAGACTTCGGCCGCTTCGTTGAGGACTTCTCCTGACTTTTTGGTGGATGGATGTTGGATCTTCAAAATTGTAAGTAAATCTTCTGCGGTTAGTGTTAGGATTTTTTTAAGGGTTTATTGGGTGGGTTTTAGTTTTAGATTAGGACTTGGGCCGCAATAGAGCAAAATGCCCTTTTAAGGGCAATGCCAATCCAAATGCCCTTTTCAGGGCAATGGGGAGCTTAGGTTTTTTTAGATAGTATTTTATTTGGGGGGTTGGTTGTGTGGGTGGTGGGTTTTACTGTTGGGGGTGTTTGTATTTTTTTTACAGGTAAAAGAGCTGATTACTTTGGGGCAATGCCCCGCAAAAGGCCCTATTGTAGGCTAGGATTTTTTTATTTGGGGGGGCTTTTTTTATTTTCATAGGGCCCTTAGATTAGGTGTAATTAGTTTAAAGCTTTGATTATTTCTTTTTTCTTTTTTGTAACTTAGTGTTTATTTTTTTGTGTAACTTAGTGTTTGTTATTTTTTGTAACTTAGTTTTTTGTAACTCTGCAATTTTTTAGTGTAGATTTAAATTATTTAAGTAGGGTTAGGTGTTTAAATATTTAATATAGTTATTTTAATTTGTAATTTTATGTAATTTTAGTATAAAAGTTAGCTTAGATAAATTATTAGTTTATTATAGTTTGATGTAATTTTATTATAATAGAATAGGTTAATTATTAGTTTAATATAGTTTAATTTAAATCTAAAGGTAAGTTGAAATTAATTATAAGATAGGGATGAGTTAATATTTAATATAAAGTTAGAAGGTTGTTAGGTTTAGGGGTTAATAGGTTAATTTAGTTTATGGCGATGTGGGGGGCTGGCAGTTTAGGGGTTAATACATTTATTTAGTTGTGGTGGGCTCCGGGAGCGGCAGGATAGGGGTTAATAACTTTATGTATGTGGCGGCGGTATAGGGGGTGGCAGATTAGGGGTTAATAAGTATAAAGTAGGTGGCGGTGGGCTCCGGGAGCGGCGGTTTAGGGGTTAATAACTTTATTTAGTTGCGGCGGGGTCCGGGAGTGGTGGTATAGGGGTTAAACAGTTTATTATAGTGTGGGTGTTTAGTTACAGTATACAAATAAAGCTGGGAAAAAGCCGAATAGCAGTGAGATCGATGACTGTTAGTTATCAACAGTCCGCTGCTCATCGCCCCGTACTTGGTGCACGGCTTTTTGGCAGCTTTTTTGTTAAATATGGAGAACGTATTCAGGTCCGCGGTAGCGATGTTAGGCGATGTCAGGCGAGCGTATTGGTGCTGGCAAATCCAGCACAGTTGACGGCTTGATAAGTAGGCCTCTATGGGGCTGATTTATTATGCCCCGAATGTACCTGTTTCCACGCGAGCCTTCAGGCTTGCCGGAAACAGGAGTTAAGAAGCAGCGGTCTTAAGATTGCTGCTCCTTAACTCGTCCACCACCTCTGAGGCCGCAGACAGCAATCAGCCCAATCGGATATAATCAGGTTGATTGATACCCCCCTGCTAGCAGCTGATTGGCTGTGAATGTGCAGGGGGCAGCACTGCACAAGCATTTTGCTAGAAATGCTTTTGCAATGATAAATGCCGACAGCGTATGCTGATCCGGTCATGATCATGGTCCATCCGCACATTTGTAAATCGGCCCCCAAATACAGATAGAAAACCCTTTATCCAAACTGATTTGGACCAGAAAAGTTTTGGATATCGGAATAGTTTGGATTTTGGATTATTTGTAAAATGGGAGAGTTTGGAGAGGGGATGGAACGAAGTGTAAACAATATCTTATGTCATAAAGGCAATATTTACATGTTATAATACAGCTTATACATTCAATCTAAAGATAGTTTTATATCATTTCATTTAATGTTTAATCATTTTTAATACCTTTGCATACATAGTACCCTTAGAAAGGTGATACGGTACTGTAATCAGAAGGGTAAAAGTTGTTTTAAATAAATATAGACTATTATTTGCATTTTAAAACACACAAAATAACAGTAATTTAAAAAAAAAATGTAATTTTTGATTATTTAAAAAAAAAAAAAAGAAATTTGATATCAGAATAAGTTGGGATTTTGAAGTTTCAGATTTGGGAATTTGTACCTTTGTATTAAATGCCCTTATGCTTATAAAAAAAATATGTATATGCGAAACAAACAGTGATTGAATGTTAAAAGTATATGGAGAACACCTTAATTTAATTGTTTGTCATTCTTTTTTTTCTTTGGCTATCGGTGATAGATGCGGCCTATCCCATCCACTCTGCCATGCTAAATTCTGTAGAGCTGCATGCATTACTTTCTATGGGAGACAGCTCACCAATCACTGTGACTTCCAGGTTTAGCCCTCATATTTAGGAAACTGAATGAAGTCTGCCCATGCAAAGGTTGGCATGAAGATCTCACTGTATGCCACTGAATTTTAGAGAATTTGACCTCTAGTTCTTTAATTAAAGGAATATTAAACTTAAAGGGACAGTAAAGTCACAAAAAATCTTTCATGATTTTAATAGGGCATGTAATTTTAAACAACTTTCCAATTTACTTTTATTACCAATTTTGCTTTGTTCTCTTGGTATTCTTAGTTGAAAGCTAAATCTAGGAGGTTCATGTGCTAATTTCTTAGACCTTGAAGACTGCCTCTAATCGGAAACCATTTTGACAGTTTTTCACCACTAGAGGGCGTTAGTTCATGTGTTTCATATAGATAACATTGAGCTCCGGCACGTGAAGCTCCTAAGAGCAAGCACTGTTTGGCTAAAAATGCATGTCTGTCAAAAGAACCGAAATAAGGGGGCAGTTTGCAGAGGCATAGATACAAGGTAATCACAGAGGTAAAAAGTATATTATTATAACTGTGTTGGTTATGCAAAATTGGGGAATGGATAATAATGGGATAATCTACATTTTTAAACAACAAAAATTCTGTTGTTTACTGTCCCTTTAAAATATAATTCAATATGAAAGCTCTAATTAAGTACAATGAACACAATTTGCAAGGTGATTTCATAATTTATTTGAACAATGTGTAGATCTCAGAACTATGTTCCTTCAGCAAGGTGATTACTTGATATATGGGAGGGGGGCTCATTTAAACGTGGATCTGTTGCAATGCAGTGATTTATGTATGAAAACAAAATCATTTTAATGTTAATTTGATCTAATACAAACAGTGATATGAACTGGCATACAAAGCTACATTGAAATATTAAATTTAGGAGAAGATCACATTATAACCAGAGTTATTGCTCACTGAAATGTAGTATTGTCCTTTTTTTTCAAACAGGCACTGTGTAGTTAAAAAATAAATCTATTAATCCAATTTATTTTTTAAATGTATAATTCTATTAAAAGACAAGAAAATGCATTTGTAAATTTTAACCCTAGATCACAAGGGGAGCAGTATTCTGTGCCAGATTACTATCTTAAATTTCACATGAATTAAATCTATATTGATGGGCATATGTATCCGAATGGAGTTTGATGCCCCGTGTTTCTGGCGAGCCTGCAGGCTCGCCAGAAACAGCAGTTATAAAGCAGCAGTCAAAAAGACTGCTGCTCCCTAACCTGTCCGCCTGCTCTGAGCAGGCGGACAGACATCGCCAGAAATCAACCCGATCGAGTACGATTGGGTTGATTGACACCCCCTGCTGGTGGCCTATTGGCCGCGAGTCTGCAGGGGGCGGCGTTGCACCAGCAGCTCTTGTTAGCTGCTGGTACAATGCTGAATACGGCGAGCGTATTGCTCGCCGTATTCAGCGAGGTCTGTCGGACCTGATCCGCACTGTCGGATCAGGTCCGACAGACCTTGATAACTAGAGGCCAGAGGGTCAATTTATCATATGTTGGGTATACAAGATTTGCAGCATACGCTGTCGGCATTAACATTGCACAAGTATTTCTTGTGAAATGCTTATGCAATGCCGCCCCTACTCCCTGGCAGAAAATCATCCGCTACCAGAGCTGATTTCCCAGTTGCCAGAAACCTACCAGTTTCAATTTATACAAATGCAGATCACTAATACAATAGACTTTCAGCAGGCCTATCCCTTACAATACAGATGTTTATATTGATACCGGTGTAGTTTCTCACTTTTCAGACCGGCTATCCCAGTCTATACTGTTATAAGGTAATAGGCAAATGACTTTGTTTGTCAGAAGGAAACAGTTGTGCAGAGAATGAGCCACGGGTGATTATCAGGTTATCAGTTAAACAATCTCTAAACAGTCCAAAAACTTGCATAACATTAAAAGAATAAGAAACAGTAGTCAGATTACAGTTCCAAGGTTCAGAATCCAGAAGGTCAGTCCTTAGGTAGCGTATATCAATGTAAGGGTAAACAGGTGGGGCATTCTAGACCGCTTTGGTCTCCATACGACAATAATCGAGCACTGAATGGGAGTCTGAGATGGCCATTTAACACCTCCCATTCAGTCTTAGCATCAAGAAAAAGTCTAGAAGTCACTTCTGAAACAAAGTTATAAAAAGAGCACTAATTAATTTTAGACCAGGCATAAGTAGTATCCAGGGAGCCAGCTGCGATAATCCAAACCTATTTAGGGCTAGATTACAAGTGGAGCAGTAGTTTGTGCTCCTGCTCACACGGTAACCCTGATAAACTTCAGATTGTTGTGTGCATTTGGTAGGGTGTGTATTACAAGTTGAAAGTAAAAAGCTTTTGCACGCTCTAAAACCTGACACTCGCAAAAAGCCTAACTTTGGATAACGTATTCCCCCATAGACTTCAATTGAGTATGAAAAAAAAAAAAAAAACACACTCAACAAGTTGCGCAATCCTAATCACATTTTCTCAAGTGCGCTAACCCAACATTAAACATTAATATTTTACATTCCAATCTTCTTCACATAGTAAAATATGTTCTATTTATTCATAAATAAATATTTCTATATATATGATTTTTTTTTGTAAAATATATATCTATACCTATATATATATATATATATATATATATATATATATATATATAGTCATATATAAATATATATAAATATATATGGGAATATCTATTTCAAAATACAAAGAACAAATGGGAAAAACATTGGAATGTAAAAATATTTACAGTACATACACAGTAAAATACTTTATTAAATACTTTACTGCAAAGGGTTTAGATGCACACACACACACACACACACACACACACACACACATATATATATATATATATATAGGTACACACATATGTTTTTATGTGTTTCTATACTATAAATACATATATACACACATATATATATATATATATATGTATATATATATATATATATATATATATATAAAACAACATTTTAAATTAGGGGGAGATAAAAGATGAGTTTAAAATCCTCCAAAACGCATAAAATATAGAGAAAATAACTCATTGTGTAGTTCATTAACAATAATAACAAATCGAGACAGGCCCTAATGCTTGTTTTCCCACAGAAAACCTCTAAATTACATTGTTTCCAATGCAGCAAAGGATTCTGGGTAAGATATGCAAATTAAGTACACAATGACACACCTTTTTACTTCAGTCTGCTTTTCAGCAGATTCCCTTTACGCCAAAGTATCGCTGTTCACACAGCTTATAAACTTAGCTAGGGTTAGTGCAGTGATTCATAACCATCCCAGGACAGACTGTTTCATAGTTGTTGGTACTCATCAGCTGGGAGAAGGTTTGAATCACTGCTGGGTGAAGTTGATTCCGGGCAGAATACAACAACATTTTAAATTAGGGGGAGATAAAAGGTGAGTTTAAAATCCTCCACTACGCACAAAATATAGAGAAAATAACTCATTGTGTAGTTCATTAACAAATCTAGACAGGCCCAAAGGCTTGTTTTCCCACAGAAAACCTCTGAATTACATTGCTTCCAATGCAGCAAAGGATTCTGGGTAAGATATGCAAATTAAGTGCACAATCACACACCTTTTTACTTCAGTCTGCTTTTCAGCAGATTCCCTTTACGCCAAAGTATCGCTGTTAACACAGCTTATAAACTTAGCTAGGGTTAGTGCAGTGATTCATAACCATCCCAGGACAGACTGTTCTCTATATTTTGTGCGTAGTGGAGGATTTTAAACTAAACTTTTATCTCCCCCTAATTTAAAATGTTGTTGTATTCTGCCCGGAATCAATTTCACCCAGCAGTGATTCAAACCTTCTCCCAGCTGATGAGTACCAACAACTACGAAACAGTCTGTCCTGGGATGGTTATGAATCACTGCACTAACCCTAGCTAAGTTTATAAGCTGTGTGAACAGTGATACTTTGGCGTAAAGGGAATCTGCTGAAAAGCAGACTGAAGTAAAAAGGTGTGTCATTGTGTACTTAATTTGCATATCTTACCCAGAATCCTTTTCTGCATTGGAAACAATGTAATTCAGAAGTTTTCTGTGGGAAAACAAGCATTTGGACCTGTCTAGATTTGTTAATGAACTACACAATGAGTTATTTTCTCTCTCTCTTTCTCTCTCTCTCTCTCTCTCTATATATATATATATATACAAAATAAGACATTATTAGCGGTTGCTGCAACTGGAAGCGGAGGGGCCAGTGAAAAAAGAAAATACACTGAATCCATGAAAAAAGGGAACTAGTAGCTGCTAGTTGCAGTACGGTGCCTCAGATTGGCGTTAGGAACCGGTCCACTAATAAATATAAACAGAAAGAGCAAATATCTGGGCACTCGAGGGGGTAATAAAAAATATATATATTTATTTTGGAAATGAAATTAAAAATGCATAAATATGTAAGGGATACAAGAAAGGCTGTCCTGACGTGTTTCACGCCCCCTAGTGGCGCTTAGTCATAGGACATGTATATGCATATATCTCTATGTTTAAGTTATTTGCCTGTCTCTTTTTTTCTAACACCTGAGACCTCATATTTTTGAGCCCAGATAACTTTTTTATGCAAATTTTAAAATACATTTTATCAGACAGTGTTATTATGAGTGCAACTGTACTGTATAAAATATTTTTGATGTGTTTTGTGCAACTTTTTTGTTGAGTGTAACAGTTAACCAGAGCTCAGAAGTCGTGCTATCCCGACGAGGTTAAATTTAATTTCACTTAAGCAAATTGTAATTAAATTGTAATTGCGTGTTATTTTCAATGCATGCAAAGAGCCATGACAAACCCCTTATTGCTTGTGCGCAACAGTTAACACACCACTCGTAATCTAACCCTTATTGTGTGCCCTAACTCCTGCAGTAACAGACTCTCCACCTTCAGCAAGCCTGCCAACACTGCACCTCTGGCATACACAGCACGCATATCAACACTGGACATCCGGCATACACAGCACACCTACCAACACTGGACCTCTGGCATACACAGCACACCTACCAACACTGGTCCTCCAGCCTACACAGCACACCTACCAACACTGGACCTCTGGCATACACAGCACGCCTGCCAACACTGGACCTCCAGCATACACAGCATGTCTACCAGCACTGGACCTCTGGCATACACAGCACGCCTGCCAACACTGGACCTCCAGCATACACAGCATGTCTACCAGCACTGGACGCTAAGTTTGTCTGTTACATAGCCCCAGCAGGCTGCCCCCTATCTTAGAGCTTTGTACTAGCGTTTTTTTTTTGTTTGTTTTTTTGGTAAAACAATGTAATTTTTTTAGAAATGCCTTTTTTTAGATGCATGAAATAAGTTTTTGTACGTGCCCCTTTTTTTTTAATAACCTTTTTTTATTGAGGTTGAAGGAAAAGATAACATACAATAGTCAGTCCACACAGGTTACATACATTATAAAATGCTACAGTGGAAGTTTACAACAGCGAATATAGATTGTCCAAAGTTAACTAATAGCAGAGAAATAATTAGGATGAAGAGGAGTAACCTGTGTAGAAATAGTAAAAACCTCTTTTTCTTTAAACCAGACTCTACAAGGTATAGCGGGTCATAGTATGGTACAGGTGTATAAATTTGGAGAACTTATTATTGAGGTGTATGGAATATAGGTGGCTCAATGTTCAAGGGTGATTAAACCCCTCTAAGGGGTATGAACCCAAGGGTTAAATTTATAAAGCATGTGCCTATATGCTGAAATGGGTAGTAGTATGGTTTGGGTGTGTGATGGGGAGATCAGTGGGCAAGAGCCACTCTTAATTTGCAGGGGGGGAAGGAGGGGTGGGCCATTATAGTAGTAATATATTCTGGGATCTAGGGAAACTCTAAATGTTATAGCTACATTACTGAAAAGTGAAGGACCAAGTCTAATCTAGACAACATGAGGATTATGATAGGACTAATCTGTTATGAGTGATGGGCATGAAGGACCTGGGGAAAAGTAATAACCACGTGGTTTTGGTAAAGTGTGGTAGGTAATGCTAGGCAACTCAGACCTAGGTACTAACTTTCTTCAAATGTTTTGGCCACCACAGTAAAACATGTCCTAAACAAATATGTGAAAATATCAGACTATCCTTAACTGTCAGCTATGTGAGAACTTGAGATTGTGGGCTACTATAGCAGCTGATTACACCGCTCTAACAGGGGGGAAGCGTGTAGGAATGCTTCCATGTGTAAGTCTGTAGCCATAATGAGACTCAGAGTAGATTATTGCTTACGATAAAGAGTCTCTAACCATACGGGTCGATATGAAGGGCATCTAAAGGTAACGTGTTCTTCGAATATGTAACAGGCTAGGAACCCAGAGGAAATGAGTACATTTTAGAGCTTATATATGTGTGCAAGACTACACAATAACCTTACATAAAGATATTCGCACTCTGGGGTAGTATGGTTTATTCACTATTATATGGAATATAGGTGGCTCAATGTTCAAGGGTGATTAAACCCCTCTAAGGGGTATGAACCCAAGGGTTACATTTATAAAGCGTGTGCCTATATGCTGAAATGGGTAGTAGTATGGTTTGGGTGTGTGATGGGGAGATCAGTGGGCAAGAGCCACTCTTAATTTGCAGGGGGGGAAGGAGGGGGGAAGCGTGTAGGAATGCTTCCATGTGTAAGTCTGTAGCCATAATGAGACTCAGAGTAGATTATGGCTTACGATAAAGAGTCTCTAACCATATGGCTCGATATGAAGGGCATCTAAAGGTAAAGTGTTCTTCAAATATGTAACAGGTTAGGAACCCAGAGGAAATTAGTACATTTTAGAGCTTATATATGTGTGCGAGACTACACAATAACCTTACATAAAGATATTCGCACTCAGGGGTAGTATGGTTTAGGCACTATTATATGGGAGAGCCTGTATATCTGATCTTTTTATGAGTGGTATAAAGATGTAAGGGAATATGCAGCATGATCCTGTCAGTAGCCCCTAGTCATTAGCCTATAGGAGAGGTTGTAAAAAATGTTGATTGGTGTATGGGGTGGAGACCACATGTGATAAAGATAAAGTAGCGGTAGTAAATATACAATAATTATGCGATTGTAATAATGGCACAGTTACATACATGCATATGTTATGAACTAGTCGCCGGGTTACTTAAACTAGCTTAACTCTTTACCATTAAAGCTTAAGCATTGCAAATGTTCCTTAAGTAAATGTGGAACCATGTAATAATATTACTAAAATCTACTGGAGCTACATATACGCATAATCATGGTAATCAGGGTAAAATTGCAAATTAATAGTTGCAGTGATATAAGGAAGTACCATAGTATATGCTCATAGATAGATGGCGTGAATAACTCAGTAATACAAACATGGTGAAAAACAAAAATTAATTCTATTCTATTTAAACAGGTATGAGGTATCTATTCTCATGTGGAAAATCAATCTAAGGGTCCGACAATATTAGTGGCTGTTTACAATAGTGAATCTCAGAGTCACACAAAAGGCAGGCCAGGATGAGTAATGAATGATCTTATTCCAGATCTGAGTGAAATTCAGCTATCATGACCACCAGTTAGTGTGAATATTCCCTGATGGCTTTACTTTAAATGGAGATAACTTATAGACAGCCGTGTCCACAGGGGGGATCGTCAGCGTGTTGCAACAGTAGCCGTGTCAAACCCCATACTAGTAAGTACAAGTAAAACACAGTTAAACACTATCCAGGCTATGCATACAAGGACACAAAAGATGCAACTGTCATAAATTACAGAGGAATCATTAGATAAGGACCCATTTATAGATATGAGAGCCTCAGGGCCGTCTTTAATATTGACTAGACCCTGGGCAAAAAAATTTTTGACCCCCCCCCAACATTCCAAAAAACAACTAAATCAATTTTTTTAAAAAATTATTAGCCCAGCAGTGGATTTTCCACTGCTGAGCTAATCATTTAAAAAAATTAAATAAATTGCAATATGTGAAACTAGACCTAAGCAGTACTAATAAGTAAATAAATATATAAATTCGAAAATGAAGGTGTAATACACACCAGTGTGTATTACTACCCTTAGGGGGCGCCTCCTAAGGCGTATCAACTAAACAAATGCTAAAGCAATAACAAACACCTAAATTGTTACTTGTAGAATATACAAATATGCTTATACATATATATGAAGATGTACCAACATAAAGTCCAAATGAGTTATAGTGATACAGTCCCAATCAGAAAATGGATCCAAAACACGGTAGGCAGCTCTCAGTCTTAGGATGGTCTTCCTGATAGAAGGGTAACTGAAAAAAGATAAAACACAGAGGCGCCAAACATGGCCTAGTATAGCCAAAAAAACAGATGATAAAATCCACAAGGTAGCGATTAGATACTCACAATGGAGGCACACCCATTGGTGCTTATGAAGCAGTCTGGAGCCTCTCAGTGGTCCAGCTCACTGGTATACTTCATGGGTCAAATAGTGGTCCTTGGTCGTGGTGATTAGCAGGTTCCTGAGTGAACACAAAATATGCAAACCATAGCCCAGTAACGTTTAGACAAGTGAGTGGTAAACTGAGCAATCTTACTTACAAGATCCAAAGCACCAACAGGTGCATATACTGCAAACTGGAACCAAACAGTCGCCCAGTAGACTGATCCCTCCAGGTGATAACATGATAACTCTCAGGTGCCAGAGAGTTAGCAGCATACAAATGATATAAAAGGTGTCCAAAAAGCAAGTGTATTTCTGTAAAAATCTTTATTACAAAGCGACGCGTTTCTCAGCTAAAACAAGCTGTTTCCTCAGGCTAAAACATTATAAAAACACATTCAGATTATACTTGCTTTATACAAAACTATACTAATTGATTAACCAATCAGATTGTTCAAACCTTAATGGTCATTAAGTGTTAGCACCTGTCTGCTGAAGGGTTGGTATGGCAACCTAGAGCCCTAACATAATTCAGTGTGAATACCAAAGCTTCAGCAGACCAAACTAATAACATAAATCATCATCTGTGTACATATAATTATGATAAAATCATCATTGGTGATGATAAACATAAACATAACACTGTTAAAAACAGGGCTCCTATTTCCTATAGAATTATATATTTTTAGAAAAAAATGCTTGTTTGAACCAACTGATAATATAATGATATGTTTCCCATACATATTCAGTCTGCATTCATCGTACTCTATACATTTGTATACAGCCTACAATGTCAGCCTTACCATATTCTGATACAATGTAAAAACCATGAGCAACTTAGTCATAAAATCAGGGCAGGAAAAAACAAAGCTGTCAAACTAGATATCAAACTATTAATACAGACCCAAACCTTCATTAATTAGGTGTCTGCTTCCTGATGTCAAATTGCACAATAGCTAAGTTTGTTTGCTGAGACCTTAGTAGCGGGTGTATATATTGCCCCCACTAAGTGTAAGGCTATTCTGTGTGTGATCCTCATAGATCAGTCTGTTTTGTCACTGATTTAGTGAGTGTTCGTTATTTGTCCGGGTTTAACTGCTGTGAACACTGATTCAGTGAGTATTCGTTATTTGTCCGGGTTTAACTGCTGTGAACAGTATTGACTCGACATATGGGTGTCAACTAATTGTATGGCGTGGAATCTAGCACCAATGACAACATTGGTATGTGTAGATGGGTGTGGACTATTCCCGGAACATGAGAACTTGAACCAATGGTTGTGAAGGTGTTTGTGGATGGGGTGGGCTAACCTAACAGCGTCAGCACAACATGTGCTGTACGCACAACCTCAGTCTTGCGTATGAAGAGGTCAGCCCACGCTCACACCGTGACTGTCAGCTCTGATGATCTTAGGAGATCCTATCTCCTTTGCAGGGGCCACTGCATCCAATGTGCGCCTGGGGTGCCTGCACTCGCGAACATAGCGCTGAGCTGCACTGCAGCTATAAGCACAGACTAAACAACTGTGATAAGTCTCTTCTAGGTGCTCGATTCATATCATAATATAAAGTGTAATTGTGTAAAAATGTTAATACTTGGTGATCATATATTAGTGATTAAATATCATATTGTGTGAGCCATGATGCAATAAGAATTAAAGAAAATAAATGTGAAATAAAGTGCAATGATATAATAATGTAAATAAAAGTGGTGTGCAATTATGCTGTGGCGATCTACCAACGTAGTGGTAGAGGGTGAAATATGTGGTGTAAATATGTGCTTAACTAAATAAGATGTGAGGTTAAACCTGATGCATATTATAAATAAATGTGTTAGTGGTGGCATGTGATCTGCTGTGAGTGGTGTGTGAATGGTAGTGATTACTACTTAGGGAGAATGTTATGTGCTGTGCTCAAGTGTAAGTAGATGGCCCAAGTGATAATCTCTATGTGGTGTGCAATTGACCTAATATATATGGTATAGGAGATATGATAGACAATGATAAAACTCTCTCTAACCATAAAATAAAAATATAAATAAAAATAGGACTCTCTCAAACCAGAGCAGGGCCCTGGCTATAGGGCTAGGACTGTGGGATTCAGGTACAGAGATTGTAATACCTATACCATGGCCTTATTGGTCCAAATGTATATTCATACAATATTTGTGATAACAGACGGTGTTATTTATGATAACTAGTGATAGATTGAAACACTAATCATCTCACTAGTGTGAGGATACAGTCTTCTAGTTGCGGGAGATTGGCACAGTAAGTCTGCTTTCCCAATCCGTGCATCAGCACAGTCTTAAAGGTTAAATGTAAGGAATTACACAGCCCGAAAGAATAGTGCCTGGACTAACTGACCATTATTTGAGCATATATGATATGGGACCCTATATGGTACATAGTAGTGACATATCACCCTAAAGAAAAAGCTGGAAGGAATAAAAATGGAAGGAATAAAAAAGAATAAAAAGGAGGGACTCTTCCTGTACCAATTGAGGTTAGGCAGAGGCAAATATGTTCCCTAGTAGTAAAACGGGAACAGGAGTGATCCCCAATCATTCTCAGTCACCTAATCTTATTAGTTGTGCTCTAGAAGTGAATATACTGGCAGTGGGTCAAATCAAAAAGAAGCCATGTCTAAATTTTCGTTCAAGCCATAAGGCTGTAATGTGACTAATTTTTTGATCCAAAAGGATTCTCTTCTCCTAAGGGTTATTAAGGCATCCTTATTAGATCTAGATATCATCTCTATGGGTGTGATCCACATAGGGTCTTTGTGTGTCTTGTGGAGATTCAGACAGTGTCTTGAGACACTGTGAGATTTAGATAATTTTTTTTATATTGTAGGAGTGTTCACCCCATCTTTTTTTGACCCTGCGGCAAGTGCGACCTACGTATTGTACCCCACATTTGCAGCTAAGCAAATATATTACAAAAGATGTTTCACATGTCATACGATTCTGGATCACAAATGATTCTCCTGTGACAAAAGATGTGAACGATGATACTCTGTGTGATATGAAAGAGCACATACCACAACGTTTTCTAAAACATTTGGAGACCATAGGCTTCTGTTTATTAGTGTCCCATGGAATACCTGGGGATAAATTATTGTTGGTGGATTTGTCCCTGACAATTTTACTCGGGGCTAAGGCTGTTTTTAAAGTCGGAGCCCTCCTATAAACTACCTTGGGTTTATCACCCAAAAGTTGCTTGAGGGTAGGATCATTGGTAAGGATAGACCAGTGTTTCTTGAGTATTTTGTTTACTTCAAGATGGTGAGAATTATATCTGGTAATGAAGAGAGGGGGGTTAGTATCCTTAAAGACAGTTTGGTTTTTAGCTTTATTGATGAAATAACTCGACCTATCTTCTTTCCTAACCCTATCCATCTCCCTGGATATCAGGTCTGGAGGATAGCCTTTTTCAAGAAATCTCTCGCCAATAATTCTGGCTTGTGTATCATAATCATCAATAGATGAACAATTCCTCCTGATACGTCTAAATTGCCCGTAAGGGACATTCATTTTCCAGTGTTTATAATGGTTGCTCTCAAAGTGGAGAAAACTGTTACAGTCCACTTTCTTGAAAAAGGTTTTTGATGATACTTGTCCATTTGGAGATCTGCCAAGTACTAAATCAAGAAATTCAATTTGTTCCTTTTGGATATTGTATGTAAAAGAGATCCCAAAGTTGTTATTGTTCAGATGTGTGACAAAGTTACGGATATTATCCTCAGTGCCTTTAAAAATGAACAGGAGATCATCAATATATCGGCCATAGAACACCAGGTTCGCTCCAAACTGTGAGTTGTAGATATACAGATGTTCAAAGCTACCCATGAAAAGGTTAGCAAAACTTGGAGCGAACCGGGTGCCCATGGCTGTCCCCTTCACTTGAAGGTAATATTTGCTCTGATAAAGGAAATAATTATGTTTCAATATGAAACTAATCAGTGTGATCAGAAAATCTACTTGTTCACCAGGCATATATTGATCCTCTTCCAGATAGGATCGCACAGCTCTAATACCTAATTCATGTTGGATGTTGGAGTATAAGGCTCCAACGTCACATGTGATCCACCAGCATTGATCATCAAAAGTATAGTTTTTTAACTTCAACAGTAAGTCAGACGAGTCCCTAATATGGGAGGGTAAGGTTACAACAAATTTCTGTAAAAACTGGTCAATGCATGCTGATAGGGAATCTGTTAGGCTTCCTATCCCAGCAATAATAGGTCTCCCTTGTGGTTTCAGGGGGTCCTTATGGACCTTGGGCAGATGGTAATAAAAGGCCGTGCACGGGTATTTGGGGAGACAGAAGTCTCTTTCCAGTTTGGTAATGATACCCATGTCCAAGCCTTTTTTGTAAGATTCCCTGAAGTAGGTCATAATACTTGGATGTCGGATCCCCACAAAACACCTCATAATACTCCTTGTCATTAAGGATACGGTCAGCTTCAGTCAGGTAGTCCTGCATATCCTGCAGGACTATCGCCCCGCCCTTGTCCGCCTGTCTAATTACAAGGTCCGATCTTTTAATGAGTCTGGTCAAAGCTTTCTGTTCTTTATAATTAAGATTGTTTTTATATCTTAATTTTTTCTGCTTTTTAGCCAGTTTTTCTAGATCTTCCAACACTAGGTTGGCATATATCTCTATGTGGTTTCCACTGCTCTTGGGGGGAACAAAAGAGGATTTAGGCCTCAAATTGGTATGAATATATCCGTCGTATAGATCTTCTATGAGCATGCTGGGTTCATATACCAGGCAACCATCACTGAGATGAGCATCCATTAGATCTGTAGTGATAGGTCTCATAGAATCATCTTTAAGCTTTTTTTCAGCAAAGTATTTCTGTAATGAGAGTTTTCTTACATAACTGTTGATGTCTACAAACATCTCATACATGCTGAATTGGTTAGACGGGCTAAAAGATAGGCTCCTCCCCAGAACTCTAATCTCATCACCCGACAGTGAATAGGATGATAGATTAAAGATACCCTTCTTGTATTTGTCTAGTTTTTCCTTTTTGCGGGTGATGGATTTACCTCTAGATCCTCGTTTCCGAATGGTCTTTTTTGTCTTTGGGGCAGGGACGGACCCCCATGGCCTTGCCATACCGGAGGGTCCTGATGTAGGTGACCTGGCCCTAAAAAAGGAGAAGATACTTGTGGGATATTAGTACTCCCATTTGCACCATTTTTATTCTCCAAGTTGTGTAAGACTTGATATCTGTTAGGATGTGCGAAACTGTGTTCCTGTGATCTTTGGTCAGTGTCATTACATCCCATCGTGTTACGATGTGATTGTTGCTTGTAAGTATTCTGATGGTTAGGTCCTGGGCTATTGGAAGCTTCCTCAGTATGATGTTGATAAGTGTTGAGTGTGGGTGGGTACATGTTAGAAGTGGAAGGATGTTCCCTATTCTTATGATAGTGTTGATTTTGATTGTGTACCCTTGGGTTCGCATAATTGTTGTGTGAGTGGTAACTCGGTGTAGAAGTTTTATGGTATGACATATTAGGGTTATATGTATTCGGAGTGAAATTGGTGTTGGTCCAAGGGGAATTAGTATCCCTGTAGGGAGGACCAGGGGGTCTCCTACCTCCAATCTGTTTTTCACTCCTATTGTTTTTGTCTTCATTATAATACTCTTGGTTGTGAGAGTGTCTGTTCTGGCCGTTGTGTCTTAAAGTCCTATTGACACGGTTATATGTGTAGACTAAGCCCTTAGAGTAATCATCATCATCTCTCTCCATTTTCTTATTTTTATTGTTGATGATTTGCTGTTGGTATTCATCAGCTTTATCATATGTGTTCTTTCTAAGATTTTCAAATTGTGGTGATGATTTGTGTGTATCTATTTCTTTTTGGAGGTTGTCAATTTCTAGGCCTACTTCGTCTACCAGCACCTGTCTGTGTTTGATCAGAATCTCCATAAGGGTCATAGAGCAGGTGTTTAGAGCACTCTCCCACTCTTTCAGGACCCCTTCATTGTTTTTGAAGGAGCAATTTTTGAACATCCTAAGTCCCCTAGGGATCTGATTTTTGTTCTTATATTTTTTAAGTGTATCAAGGTCCCACCAGTGTCTGTGTTCTGTTTTGAGCAGGGCCTCTAGTTTGTTAAAAGAGGACTGTAGAGACAGTGGTGGGTTGGACCCTATAGGACCTGACTGTTCAATGCATGCCCTCTTGTTAGCTCTTTCAGAAGTTGACAGCATTTTGGAAAGGGATCACCAACAATAACTCACAACAACTCACAGTTTGGAGCGAACCTGGTGTTCTATGGCCGATATATTGATGATCTCCTGTTCATTTTTAAAGGCACTGAGGATAATATCCGTAACTTTGTCACACATCTGAACAATAACAACTTTGGGATCTCTTTACATACAATATCCAAAAGGAACAAATTGAATTTCTTGATTTAGTACTTGGCAGATCTCCAAATGGACAAGTATCATCAAAAACCTTTTTCAAGAAAGTGGACTGTAACAGTTTTCTCCACTTTGAGAGCAACCATTATAAACACTGGAAAATGAATGTCCCTTACGGGCAATTTAGACGTATCAGGAGGAATTGTTCATCTATTGATGATTATGATACACAAGCCAGAATTATTGGCGAGAGATTTCTTGAAAAAGGCTATCCTCCGGAACTGATATCCAGGGAGATGGATAGGGTTAGGAAAGAAGATAGGTCAAGTTATTTCATCAATAAAGCTAAAAACCAAACTGTCTTTAAGGATACTAACCCCCCTCTCTTCATTACCAGATATAATTCTCACCATCTTGAAGTAAACAAAATACTCAAGAAACACTGGTCTATCCTTACCAATGATCCTACCCTCAAGCAACTTTTGGGTGATAAACCCAAGGTAGTTTATAGGAGGGCTCCGACTTTAAAAACAGCCTTAGCCCCGAGTAAAATTGTCAGGGACAAATCCACCAACAATAATTTATCCCCAGGTATTCCATGGGACACTAATAAACAGAAGCCTATGGTCTCCAAATGTTTTAGAAAACGTTGTGGTATGTGCTCTTTCATATCACACAGAGTATCATCGTTCACATCTTTTGTCACAGGAGAATCATTTGTGATCCAGAATCGTATGACATGTGAAACATCTTTTGTAATATATTTGCTTAGCTGCAAATGTGGGGTACAATACGTAGGTCGCACTTGCCGCAGGGTCAAAAAAAGATGGGGTGAACACTCCTACAATATAAAAAAATTATCTAAATCTCACAGTGTCTCAAGACACTGTCTGAATCTCCACAAGACACACAAAGACCCTATGAGGATCACACCCATAGAGATGATATCTAGATCTAATAAGGATGCCTTAATAACCCTTAGGAGAAGAGAATCCTTTTGGATCAAAAAATTAGTCACATTACAGCCTTATGGCTTGAACGAAAATTTAGACATGGCTTCTTTTTGATTTGACCCACTGCCAGTATATTCACTTCTAGAGCACAACTAATAAGATTAGGTGACTGAGAATGATTGGGGATCACTCCTGTTCCCGTTTTACTACTAGGGAACATATTTGCCTCTGCCTAACCTCAATTGGTACAGGAAGAGTCCCTCCTTTTTATTCTTTTTTATTCCTTCCATTTTTATTCCTTCCAGCTTTTTCTTTAGGGTGATATGTCACTACTATGTACCATATAGGGTCCCATATCATATATGCTCAAATAATGGTCAGTTAGTCCAGGCACTATTCTTTCGGGCTGTGTAATTCCTTACATTTAACCTTTAAGACTGTGCTGATGCACGGATTGGGAAAGCAGACTTACTGTGCCAATCTCCCGCAACTAGAAGACTGTATCCTCACACTAGTGAGATGATTAGTGTTTCAATCTATCACTAGTTATCATAAATAACACCGTCTGTTATCACAAATATTGTATGAATATACATTTGGACCAATAAGGCCATGGTATAGGTATTACAATCTCTGTACCTGAATCCCACAGTCCTAGCCCTATAGCCAGGGCCCTGCTCTGGTTTGAGAGAGTCCTATTTTTATTTATATTTTTATTTTATGGTTAGAGAGAGTTTTATCATTGTCTATCATATCTCCTATACCATATATATTAGGTCAATTGCACACCACATAGAGATTATCACTTGGGCCATCTACTTACACTTGAGCACAGCACATAACATTCTCCCTAAGTAGTAATCACTACCATTCACACACCACTCACAGCAGATCACATGCCACCACTAACACATTTATTTATAATATGCATCAGGTTTAACCTCACATCTTATTTAGTTAAGCACATATTTACACCACATAATTCACCCTCTACCACTATGTTGGTAGATCGCCACAGCATAATTGCACACCACTTTTATTTACATTATTATATCATTGCACTTTATTTCACATTTATTTTCTTTAATTCTTATTGCATCATGGCTCACACAATATGATATTTAATCACTAATATATGATCACCAAGTATTAACATTTTTACACAATTACACTTTATATTATGATATGAATCGAGCACCTAGAAGAGACTAATCACAGTTGTTTAGTCTGTGCTTATAGCTGCAGCTCAGCGCTATGTTCGCGAGTGCAGGCACCCCAGGCGCACATTGGATACAGTGGCCCCTGCAAAGGAGATAGGATCTCCTAAGATCATCAGAGCTGACAGTCATGGTGTGAGCGTGGGCTGACCTCTTCATACGCAAGACTGAGGTTGTGCGTACAGCACATGTTGTGCTGACGCTGTTAGGTTAGCCCACCCCATCCACAAACACCTTCACAACCATTGGTTCAAGTTCTCATGTTCCGGGAATAGTCCACACCCATCTACACATACCAATGTTGTCATTGGTGCTAGATTCCACGCCATACAATTAGTTGACACCCATATGTCGAGTCAATACTGTTCACAGCAGTTAAACCCGGACAAATAACGAATACTCACTGAATCAGTGTTCACAGCAGTTAAACCCGGACAAATAACGAACACTCACTAAATCAGTGACAAAACAGACTGATCTATGAGGATCACACACAGAATAGCCTTACACTTAGTGGGGGCAATATATACACCCGCTACTAAGGTCTCAGCAAACAAACTTAGCTATTGTGCAATTTGACATCAGGAAGCAGACACCTAATTAATGAAGGTTTGGGTCTGTATTAATAGTTTGATATCCAGTTTGACAGCTTTGTTTTTTCCTGCCCTGATTTTATGACTAAGTTGCTCATGGTTTTTACATTGTATCAGAATATGGTAAGGCTGACATTGTAGGCTGTATACAAATGTATAGAGTACGATGAATGCAGACTGAATATGTATGGGAAACATATCATTATATTATCAGTTGGTTCAAACAAGCATTTTTTTCTAAAAATATATAATTCTATAGGAAATAGGAGCCCTGTTTTTAACAGTGTTATGTTTATGTTTATCATCACCAATGATGATTTTATCATAATTATATGTACACAGATGATGATTTATGTTATTAGTTTGGTCTGCTGAATCTTTGGTATTCACACTGAATTATGTTAGGGCTCTAGGTTGCCATACCAACCCTTCAGCAGACAGGTGCTAACACTTAATGACCATTAAGGTTTGAACAATCTGATTGGTTAATCAATTAGTATAGTTTTGTATAAAGCAAGTGTAATCTGAATGTGTTTTTATAATGTTTTAGCCTGAGGAAACAGCTTGTTTTAGCTGAGAAACGCGTCGCTTTGTAATAAAGATTTTTACAGAAATACACTTGCTTTTTGGACACCTTTTATATCATTTGTATGCTGCTAACTCTCTGGCACCTGAGAGTTATCCTGTTATCACCTGGAGGGATCAGTCTACTGGGCGACTGTTTGGTTCCAGTTTGCAGTATATGCACCTGCTGGGGCTTTGGATCTTGTAAGTAAGATTGCTCAGTTTACCACTCACTTGTCTAAACGTTACTGGGCTATGGTTTGCATATTTTGTGTTCACTCAGGAACCTGCTAATCACCACGACCAAGGACCACTATTTGACCCATGAAGTATACCAGTGAGCTGGACCACTGAGAGGCTCCAGACTGCTTCATAAGCACCAATGGGTGCGCCTCCATTGTGAGTATCTAATCGCTACCTTGTGGATTTTATCATCTGTTTTTTGGCTATACTAGGCCATGTTTGGCGCCTCTGTGTTTTATCTTTTTTTTAAATATATAAATTCCTCCACTGTGAATTCATTTAATATTCTTTTGAATGTGATTCTGGTGTGAGGTTAGCTGGTTAAAGAGATTTAGGGCAGCCAACAGGAGCAAAGTAAGGTAAAGACTGAGGAGGAAGCATGGAGGTGCAGTATAAGTTTACTGACTGGAACAGCAGAACTACTATGGGAAGCTGTAAAATCTGAGACAGAGAGAAAACAAAAACTATAAAAATAAACCTTACATTAATGCCACAGCAGCACATGTCACTTCTTTGCTAGGAACAAGTTCCCTCTCACCCTGCACTAGACAATGCTGCATGGGGAGGGGTGTGTGTACACTCACTTATTCTTCCCACTGACACCTTTCTACAAAGCACTGTTCCCATAACAAACTTCAGTTAGTTGATCTTAGGGCCACAGCAGAAAGAGCAGGGCTAAGGGGACCAGTAGACTGGATACTGTCTAAGGCTTCATGGATACAGTGTGAGATGAGTCACACAGCCTCAAGTCTGAAGAGAGCAGTGTATGCAGCTGCACAGATGCTCAAATCCTCACGTGCTTGCCGCTCCAGCTTTCTGCTGCATGCGCCTACAGTCAGCCCTAGCCAGAAACAATCCCTACCACCAGAGCAGTTACCTGTTAACAGTGGTAACCCCAGTAGGACATTTTATGATGCAGTGGGAATGGCTGGATGCCGAGTTAGGGCTTTGCATTCAGTGCTGCACAGTGCACATCTTAAACAGCACATGGCAATAGCTTGGCATGTCACATGACACCGGCACGGTCTGGCACAGTTTTTAAAAAATAAATAATTATAAGCAGAGTACTTCTGACTGTGACAGTATTAGGACTGAATGTGTGTGTTCCCCATGTCACATCAGCAGTCTGGTATGAACCATAAAAAATAAATAAATAAATAAATATTTTTTTTTTTTATTTTTTTTTAAGGACTCTTGGGCCCCTCAACAGAGACTGGGCCCTGGGCAGCTTCCCCTTTTTGCCCTGTTTTAAAGATGGCCCTGGAGAGCCTGCATAGCTCAACCCCTATTCTTTTGTCAGTCCCGTAGGGAAAGTCTCTATTACAGATTGATCAATGAGAACTTTAAATTTGAAATGGCAGTTTAGTCATGTAATGTATTAGAGCACGTCACATTCCTAATAGTTATTGATCCATGCATTAAGAAAATACAGGCCTAGATTTGGAGTTTTGTCGGTAACGACCCGCGTAGCTAACGCCGGCTTTTTTCTGGCCGCACCATAAAAATAACTCTGGTATTGAGAGTCCACATAAAGGCTGCGTTAGGCTCCAAAAAAGGAGCGTAGAGCATTTTTAACGCAGCTTCAACTCTCGATACCAGAGTTGCTTACGCAAGCGGCCAGCCTCAAAAACGTGCTCGTGCACGATTCACCCATAGAAAACAATGGGGCTGTTTGAGCTGAAAAAAACACCTGCAAAAAAGCCGCGTTCAGCTCCTAACGCAGCCCCATTGTTTGCTATGGGGAAACACTTCCTACGTCTGCACCTAACACCCTAACATGTACCCCGCACCCTAACATGTACCCCGAGTCTAAACACCTCTAACCTTACACTTATTAACCCCTAATCTGCCGCCCCCGCTGACCCCTGCATATTATTATTAACCCCTAATCTGCCGCTCCGTAAACCGCCGCTACTTACATTATCCCTATGTACCCCTAATCTGCTGCCCTAACATCGCCGACCCCTATATTATATTTATTAACCCCTAATCTGCCCCCCACAACGTCGCCTCCACCTGCCTACACTTATTAACCCCTAATCTGCTGACCGGACCTGAGCGCTACTATAATAAAGTTATTAACCCCTAATCTGCCTCACTAACCCTATAATAAATAGGATTAACCCCTAATCTGCCCTCCCTAACATCGCCGACACCTAACTTCAATTATTAACCCCTAATCTGCCGACTGGAGCTCACCGCTATTCTAATAAATGTATTAACCACTAAAGCTAAGTCTAACCCTAACACTAACACCCCCCTAAATTAAATATAATTTTAATCTAACGAAATTAATTATCTCTTATTAAATAAATTATTCCTATTTAACGCTAAATACTTACCTGTAAAATAAATCCTAATATAGCTACAATATAAATTATAATTATATTATAGCTATTTTAGGATTAATATTTATTTGACAGGCAACTTTGTAATTATTTTAACCAGGTACAATAGCTATTAAATAGTTAAGAACTATTTAATAGCTACCTAGTTAAAATAATTACAAAATTACCTGTAAAATAAATCCTAACCTAAGTTACAATTAAACCTAACACTATACTATCATTAAATTAATTAAATAAAATACCTACAATTACCTACAATTAAACCTAACACTACACTATCAATAAATAAATTAAATACAATTCCTACAAATAACTACAATGAAATAAACTAACTAAAGTACAAAAAATAAAAAAGAACTAAGTTACAAAAAATAAAAAAATATTTACAAACATAAGAAAAATATTACAACAATTTTAAACTAATTACACCTACTCTAAGCCCCCTAATAAAATAACAAAGACCCCCAAAATAAAAAATGTCCTACCCTATTCTAAATTACTAAAGTTCAAAGCTCTTTTACCTTACCAGCCCTGAACAGGGCCCTTTGCGGGGCATGCCCCAAGAAGTTCAGCTCTTTTGCCTGTAAAAAAAAAAACATACAATACCCCCCACCAACATTACAACCCCCCACCCACATACCCCTAATCTAACCCAAACCCCCCTTAAATAAACCTAACACTAAGCCCCTGAAGATCTTCCTACCTTATCTTCACCATACCAGGTTCACCGATCCATCCTGAAAAGCTCCTCCGATGTCCTGATCCAAGCCCAAGCTGATCCGGCTGAAGTCTTCATCCAAGCGGGAGCTGAAGAGGTCCATGATCCGGATGAAGTCTTCTATCAACGGCATCTTCAATCTTCTTTCTTCGGGAGCCATCATCTTCCATCCGACGCGGAACATCCTCTTCTCCCGACGCCTACTAGCCGTATGACGGTTCCTTTAAGGGACGTCATCCAAGATGGCGTCCCTCGAATTCCGATTGGCTGATAGGATTCTATCAGCCAATCGGAATTAAGGTAGGAATATTCTGATTGGCTGATGGAATCAGCCAATCAGAATCAAGTTCAATCCGATTGGCTGATCCAATCAGCCAATCAGATTGAGCTCGCATTCTATTGGCTTGGATGAAGACTTCAGCCGGATCATGGACCTCTTCAGCCCCCCGCTTGGGCTTGGATCAGGACATCGGAGGAGCTCTTCAGGACGGAACGGTGAACCTGGTATGGTGAAGATAAGGTAGGAAGATCTTCAGGGGCTTAGTGTTAGGTTTATTTAAGGGGGGTTTGGGTTAGATTAGGGGTATGTGGGTGGTGGGTTGTAATGTTGGGGGGGGGTATTGTATGTTTTTTTTTTTTACAGGCAAAAGAGCTGAACTTCTTGGGGCATGCCCCGCAAAGGGCCCTGTTTAGGGCTGGTAAGGTAAAAGAGCTTTGAACTTTAGTAATTTAGAATAGGGTAGGGCATTTTTTATTTTGGGGGTCTTTGTTATTTTATTAGGGGGCTTAGAGTAGGTGTAATTAGTTTAAAATTGTTGTAATATTTTTCTTATGTTTGTAAATATTTTTTTATTTTTTGTAACTTAGTTCTTTTTTATTTTTTGTACTTTAGTTAGTTTATTTCATTGTAGTTATTTGTAGGAATTGCATTTAATTTATTTATTGATAGTGTAGTGTTAGGTTTAATTGTAGGTAATTGTAGGTATTTTATTTAATTAATTTATTGATAGTATAGTGTTAGGTTTAATTGTAACTTAGGTTAGGATTTATTTTACAGGTAATTTTGTAATTATTTTAACTAGGTAGCTATTAAATAGTTCTTAACTATTTAATAGCTATTGTACCTGGTTAAAATAATTACAAATTTGCCTGTCAAATAAATATTAATCCTAAAATAGCTACAATGTAATTATAATTTATATTGTAGCTATATTAGGATTTATTTTACAGGTAAGTATTTATCTTTAAATAGGAATAATTTATTTAATAAGAGTTAATTAATTTCGTTAGATTAAAATTATATTTAATTTAGGGGGGTGTTAGTGTTAGGGTTAGACTTAGCTTTAGGGGTTAATACATTTATTAGAATAGCGGTGAGCTCCGGTCGGCAGATTAGGGGTTAATAAGTGTAGGCAGGTAGAGGTGACGTTGAGGGGGGCAGATTAGGGGTTAATAAATATAATATAGGGGTCGGCGGTGTTAGTGGCAGCAGATTAGGGGTACATAAGGATAACGAAGGTGGCGGCGCTTTGCGGTCGGAAGATTAGGGGTTAATAAGTGTAGGTAGGTGGAGGCGACGTTGTGGGGGGCAGGTTAGGGGTTAATAAATATAATACAGGGGTCGGCGGTGTTAGGGGCAGCAGATTAGGGGTACATAAGTATAACGTAGGTGGCGGTCAGCAGATTAGGGGTTAAAAAAATGTAATCGAGTGGCGGCGATGTGGGGGACCTCGGTTTAGGGGTACATAGGTAGTTTATGGGTTTTAGTGTACTTTAGAGCACAGTAGTTAAGAGCTTTATAAACCGGCGTTAGCCCAGAAAGCTCTTAACTACTGACTTTTTTCTGCGGCTGGAGTTTTGTCGTTAGATGTCTAACGCTCACTTCAGACACGACTCTAAATACCGGAGTTAGAAAGATCCCATTGAAAAGATAGGATACGCAATTTACGTAAGGGGATCTGCGGTATGGAAAAGTTGCGGCTGAAAAGTGAGCTTTAGACCCTATTTTGAGTGACTCCAAATACCGGAGGTAGCCTAAAACCAGCATTAGGAGCCTCTAACGCTGGTTTTCACGGCTAACGCCAAACTCCAAATCTAGGCCACAATTAGCAATCAATATATATATATATATATATATATATATATACAAGTAAAATAAGTGACAAGCAAACTGAGAACACAGGACCATCTCCTCATATGGTCAATAATCACACACAGTCGTAGCGGAGAGTATTTCAACCAGTTATTTATTACCCCACTCCAGTTCTAAAGGCTGGAGGCATAGGAGCCGGTATGAGATTCTGCCCCAAAGCCATAGTACAAAGCAATGGAGACTGAGGTATGAAAGAGGCCAGGTTTGAGACCGCAGAAGGTTTCCATTCATTGCCTCTCTGTGTCAGCTTGGCGATCCGTGTGAGCAGGGTAGGTGACAGGTCAGTGGTGTATAGGTCTGTCCATCCACTCAACTTGGAGGAATTTGGAGCTACTGCAAGATACGTGCGTGCAGTATCAGAAGACTGTGTTGTTATAGGTAGGTTCAGTACTCCGGACTCCCCTATTTGTACAAACCTGGTTACAGAGTATGCTCCCTCTCTGTGGTGCTTTTCCGCATTGGGGTTATTAAGCTACAATATCGCAGGAGTACTTGAGCTGTCCTTAATGAGCTCCGGTATAGGGGCCACCATGTTGACCATGTTTGTGAACTCAGGCCTGCAAGCAAGCAACAGATATTCAAAATTATGTTGCATCTTCTCTTCAAAACTACTGAGTAACGCCTGCACCTGTGAGTAAATGTCTTCCATACTTGATGTTGCGGTGGCGAGTTCCATTTATAGTAGACTGCTTCTGTGGCATCCACAATTACCATGGACAAGATCTCACCCCTTCATCAAGGTTAAGGCGGCCATATGAGTCTGTTGCACTTTAATGTGTCCACTGTGGATAACTTAAGCAAATAATGGTTTTCTGAGGACTTATCAGTTTAAAGCTCAGGCTTTCTGCTGCCGAATGATGCTATTTACAAGTCAGTATCAAGCGTGGATCTCCAGAGCTAGCAAACTATTTGCTTTGCAGCTACAGAGCCTTAGTTCTCAGTGGTCATGTTGGTCTACGGCTGGCTCCACCCCCTGTACTAGCTTTTTAAAGGGACATTAAACACAATGGGGCCTATCTATCAAGCTCCGGATGGAGCTTGAGGCCCAGTGTTTCTGGCCGAGCCTGCTTGCTCGCCAGAAACACCAGTTATAAAGCAGCGGTCTAAAGACCACTGCTCCATAACCTGTCCGCCTGACAGACAACGCCGGAATTCAACCCGATCGAGTACGATCGGGTTGATTGACACCCCCCCTGCTGGCGGCCGATTGGCCGTGAGTCTGCAGGGGGCGGCGATGTACCAGCAGCTCTTGTGAGCTGCTGGTGCAATGCTGAATACGGAAAGCGTATTGCTCTCCTCATTCAGCGATGTCTGTCGGACCTGATCCGCACTGTCGGATCAGGTCCGACAGACATTTGTTAAATATGCCTCTTTGAGATGGTAATATAAAATGATAAATTGTATGTATAAAAAAACTCTTTATACTCAGTATACTTTAATTTTTTATTTTGTCCCCTTTGCCCGTAATTTCTTTATGAATTTGTGATTGTGAGTTTATTAGTTTATGTTATAAATGGAAGTGCAGAACACTGTTATATTCCACACAGCCATTGGCTGCACATACTAGTGACCTAATTATACCTATCGCTAATTAGTTAAAGCAGAAAAACTAAATTACAACATGGCAGCTCCCATGGTTTTATAGACACTTAAAGGTAGATTTTTTAAGATGCTGCTTTCTACGTCCATCATTTCTGGCTCGCCTGAAACGTAAGTTAAGAAGCAGTGGTCGTAAAACCGCTGCTCTTTAACTTATGCGCCACCTTTTAGGATTGAATTCATCCAGATACAATCAGGACTAACACCCCCTGCTAGTGGCAGATTGGCCACCACTGAGCAGGAGGCACCATAGCACAAGCATTTCACTAGAAAAGCTTGTGCAATGATAAATACCGAGAGCGTATGCTGTTGTCATTTAGCAAGGTCGAACGGACATGATTCGTACAGCGAATCATGTCCGCTCAACTTTAATTAATCTACCCCTTAAACTTTACACTTATTTTGTCAATATTTAAAGTAATGAAACTTTAAAAAAGGGATCTACATGTTATTCTCAGACTAATCTTTTCTCTGACTGCATCTTTCTATATAGCATGTATTTAGTATTTTATGTCCCTTTAAATCTTGCACGATAGACACAGTGCTAATTCTTGTGTGCCATGAAGATAAAATTGTGCTTGTGGAGAATGATAATGGTTAAACAAGAACCAGCACTGATTGGCGAAAATGCAACATTAGAAGTAGCACTTAGATAAGGGGCAGCCTGCAGAGGCTTAGCTACAGTTAATCATAGAGGAAAAAAATATATTAATAGAACCGTGTTTGTTATGCAAAACTTAGGAATGGGTAATAAATGGATTAGCTTTCTTTTTAAACAATAACAATAAACAATAACAAGGAGACTGTCCCTTTAAAGTGAAGGTAAATCCTAGCATTTCAAAAACACTAGAAGTTGCCAGCACTAAAAATAAAGCTTACCTTCATTCATGAGTCTAATAAAACTGTGTAAAACAGACCTTTATTTCACAGCAGCTTCACTACTAAACTGAGCACCTCCGGCAGCCCACGGCACAGCTTTATTTCTTTCAACGAGGTAACATTTCCAGCTCTTAGTCAATAGCTGTGCATGTATCATTGTGTAATAGATTGTATTATTCATAAAGAAAAAAAGACTGTATAGAACAACTGTATGTATTTAGTGCAGGCTCATCATGTCAGGATAATCTAAACATTCTTGGACATAACTTCTTAAAGCTAACGTAGAAAAAAATCCTGCAGATACAGAGAGAGAGGCACCACATAGAGCAGTATTGTTTGCACAATAGATACACAGAGGACAAAGATGGACCCAAGCGGGTGGCTACTCACATTGGCAAAGGCACAACCAGAGTGCCAAACACAGCAGATCGGGACCTCAAAAGTTGCCCAACAGACTCACTAACACGCCACAGGGCCAGTCACATGGAGAATAATCGCCAATCTGGATGCAGGAACCCCAATGCATCCTAGGTAACGACACCAGACACCAATGATCTGCAGGAGGAACCGAAGACTTAGCCTCTATTGGAGTCAAGCAGACCCCGTAGGTGGCAAAAAGGAGTACTACGTAGAGCACGTTCAATAAAAAGTGCCTATTTTATTAAAACCACACTTAAAAACAGCAACGCGTTTCCCGGCCATATAGTGCTGTTTCATCAGGCTGTAACAGACATAAAATTCCTTGCTCTACATAAAGAGACCTCCGACCAATCGTAGGGCAGTACAAGTACATACTCCTCTCAAAATTTCAGTCTCAAGGGTAAAAATTAACACCTGATAGTAATTGGGTATGTCATCGTTACATACAATAAAAGATGTGCATTCATACGGGCACACTATGGAGAAAGGTTCAAATAAATATATAAATATATATGAAATTATATATAAAATAACACTAATAGTGACAGTGGATATTGATAAATTAAACATACAAATACAGTAATATATGACATGTGCAACAATAGATAAATAAACATATCATAATAAGAACAATAATTTGACCAGCATTTCACAATTCTTACGGTCATTCACTATGGGATTTAGGGAGTGCAGATAAATGATATACTATAGAAAAAAACAGTAGTGTATTAGATTAAGAAAAAAATATAAAGAAAAATATAAAAATCAATAGTTAAAGAAGTGTAACTTCAAAAAAATAATAATTAACGTTTGAGATATAAACTTAAATAAAAATTGGGCCTCCATAAGTGATCACAAATTGGCCACATGATAGTTTATAAAAAATGTGCATATTTAGAAACATATAACACTGGTACAATATGTGGTGGCACTAGTTGGCAAGTGGGCCTGGCACACACACTGGCAGGCAGGCAACTGCAATTAGATTACACTAGCAGACTGATATTTCACAGTCAAAAAAGTTTTCTTAAAAAATTTACACTACAGTTACAACAGATATGAGTGGTGGCACTAGTTGGCAAGTGGGCCTGGCACACACGCTGGCAGGCAGGCAACTGCAATTAGGTTACACTAGCAGACTGATGTTTCACAGTCAAAAAAGTTTTGTTTTTTTAAATTTACACTACTGTTACAACAGATATGAGTGGTGGCACTAGTTTGCAAGTGGGCCTGGCACACACGCTGGCAGGCAGGCAACTGCAATTAGATTACACTAGCAGACTGATGTTTCACAGTCAAAAAAGTTTTTTTTTTACAAAATTTACACTACTGTTACAAATGTTTTGTTTCAAATGTATATTGCATCTATTGATCTATGTAATTCGTATCTATCAAATGTATATTGCATCTATTGATCTATGTAATTTGTATCTATCATATGTATATTGCATCTATTGATCTATGTAATCTATGTATCTATCTATCAAATCTATCTATCTCGTGGTTGTGCAAATGGACTGTTTGTGGTTGTTTGCGGTGCGTTAAACGGGGAGTTTGGTCTGTCACTGTGAAGCGGCCTAACCCTTACACTACCGGATCGATACAACATCATACCTGATGTTTTAAAGCACATTATTCCAAACAATTTAGGAATGTTAGGTGATTTATGCCCTTTATGGCTTAAAACCAGACTCTGCATCAACTATGTAATTTTTCATGGGAGTTTTGCCATGGATCCCCCTCCAGCATGCCACAGTCCAGGTGTTAGTCCCCTTGAAACAACTTTTCCATCAGTATTGTGGCCAGAAAGAGTCCCTGTGGGCTTTAAAGTTCGCCTGCCTATTGAAGTCAATGGTGGTTCGCCCGGTTCGCCGGTTTGCGAAGAGTTACAGAAGTTTGAGTCCGCCGTTCGCAAACCGAAATTTTTAGGTTTGTGACATCACTAGTAATGGATAGGTATGTGATGATGTGGTCTTCTTACACTTGTGGAGCACACTCTGTAAATAATCTACTTCTATGGGACCGGGTCCATGGAGGCAGATTGTTTGCAGAGTGTGTTTTACAAGTGTGTGGAGACCATATCCTCACATACCTATCCTTGTTGATTACATTGATTGGTTTCTGTGATGTGATGTTCAAACTGTTTCCCTAATCTCAAACAAAATGACCATTACAATTATACATGATGGCATATCACTGTTTTGATGCCAACGACACAGTTTAAAGGGACAGTCATAACATTAATTATTGTTGGTTATAAAGAAAACACTTTATTACGCATTATCAAGTTTGGAAAAACAAGACTTAGAGAAATACACGTTTTACTTAGGTGATTAACCTTGTATCTATGCCTCTGAAAAATTACCACTTATTTCTGTTCTTTTTACAGACCGGCATTTCAGCCAATCACTGATCAATCCAGGGTAACTATACTGCATGAGCTCAATGTTTTCTATATGAAACACAAAAAATAATGCCCTCTAGTGGTGAAAATGCATTCAGATTAGATGCACTCTTCAAGCTCGAAGAAATGAGCAGATGTACCTCCTAGGTTTAGCTATGAACTAAGAACACCAACGGCTAGATTTAGAGTTGGGCGGTAGCCGTGAAAACCAGCGTTAGAGGCTCCTAACGCTGGTTTTTACCGCCCTCTGGTATTTGGAGTCAGTCAGGAAAGGGTCTAACGCTCAATTTGCAGCCGCAACTTTTCCATACCGCAGATCCCCCTACGCCATTTGCGTATCCTATCTTTTCAATGGGATCTTTCTAACGCCGGTATTTAGAGTCGTGGCTGAAGTGAGCGTTAGAAATCTAACGACAAAACTCCAGCCGCAGAAAAAAGTCAGTAGTTAAGAGCTTTCTGGGCTAACGCCGGATTATAAAGCTCTTAACTACTGTGCTCTAAAGTACACTAACACCCATAAACTACCTATGTACCCCTAAACCGAGGTCCCCCCACATCACCGCCACTCTATTAAAAAATTTTAACCCCTAATCTGCCGACCGCACGCCGCTGCCACCTACGTTATCCCTATGAACCCCTAATCTGCTGCCCCTAACACCGCCGACCCCTATATTATATTTATTAACCCCTAATCTGCCCCCCTCAACGTCGCCTCCAACTACCTACACTTATTAATCCCTAATCTGCCGACCGGACCACGCCGCTATTATAATAATGTTATTAACCCCTAATCCGCCTCACTCCCGCCTCAATAACCCTATAATAAATAGTATTAACCCCTAATCTGCCCTCCCTAACATCACCGACACCTAACTTCAAGCATTAACCCCTAATCTGCCGACTGGAGCTCACCGCTACTATAATAAATTTTTAAACCCCTAAAGCTAATTCTAACCCTAACCCTAACACCCCCCTAATTTAAATATAATTTAAATCTAACTAAATAAATTAACTATTATTAAATAAATTATTCCTATTTAAAGCTAAATACTTACCTGTAAAATAAACCCTAATATAGCTACAATATAAATTATAATTATATTGTAGCTATTTTAGGATTTATATTTATTTTACAGGTAACTTTGTAATTATTTTAACCAGGTACAATAGCTATTAAATAGTTAATAACTATTTAATAGTTACCTAGTTAAAATAATTACAAAATTACCTGTAAAATAAATCCTAACCTAAGTTAAATAAAATACCTACAATTACCTACAATTAAACCTAACACTACACTATCAATAAATTAATTAAATACAATACCTACAAATAAATACATTTAAATAAACTAACTAAAGTACAAAAAATAAAAAAGAACTAAGTTGCAAAAAATAAAAAAATATTTACAAACATTGGAAAAATATTACAACAATTTTAAACTAATTACACCTACTCTAAGCCCCCTAATAAAATAACAAAGCCCCCCAAAATAAAAAAATGCCCTACCCTATTCTAAATTAAAAAAGTTCAAAGCTCTTTTACCTTACCAGCCCTTAAAAGGGCCCTTTGTGGGGCATGCCCCAAAGAATTCAGCTCTTTTGCCTGTAAAAGAAAAATACAACCCCCCCAACATTAAAACCCTCCACCCACATACCCCTAATCTAACCCAAACCCCCCTTAAATAAACCTAACACTATCCCCCTGAAGATCATCCTACCTTGTCTTCACCACACCGGGTATCACACCGATCCGTCCTGGCTCCGAAGTCTTCATCCAAGCCCAAGCAGGGGCTGGCGGTTCATAATCCGGCTGAATTCTTCTATCAAGCGTCGGCTGAAGAGGTCCAGAAGAGGCTCCAAAGTCTTCATCCTATCCGGGAAGAAGAGGAGATCTGGACCGGCAACCATCTTGATCCAAGCGGCATCTTCTATCTTCATCTGATGAACGGCTCCATCCTAAAGACCTCCAGCGTGGATCTATCCTCTTCTTCCGACGTCCAACTGAAGAATGAAGGTTTCTTTAAGGGACGTCATCCAAGATGGCGTCCCTCGAATTCCGATTGGCTGATAGGATTCTATCAGCCAATCGGAATTAAGGTAGGAAAATTCTGATTGGCTGATGGAATCAGCCAATCAGATTCAAGTTCAATCCGATTGGCTGATTGGATCAGCCAATCAGATTGAGCTCGCATTCTATTGGCTGATCGGAAAAATAGAATTTTTTTATTTTTGGGGGCTTTGTTATTTTATTAGGGGGCTTAGAGTAGGTGTAATTAGTTTAAAATTGTTGTAATATTTTTCTAATGTTTGTAAATATTTTTTTATTTTTTGTAACTTAGTTCTTTTTTATTTTTTGTACTTTAGTTAGTTTATTTCATTGTATTTAATTGTAGGTATTTTATGTAATTAATTTATTGATAGTGTAGTGTTAGGTTTAATTGTAACTTAGGTTAGGATTTATTTTACAGGTAATTTTGTAATTATTTTAACTAGGTAACTATTAAATAGTTATTAACTATTTAATAGCTATTGTACCTGGTTAAAATAAATACAAAATACCTCTAAAATAAATATTAATCCTAAAATAGCTACAATATAATTATAATTTATATTGTAGCTATATTAGGGTTTATTTTACAGGTAAGTATTTAGCTTTAAATAGGATTAATTTATTTAATAAGAAATAATTTATTTCATTAGATTTAAATTATATTTAACTTAGGGGGTGTTAGTGTTAGGGTTAGAATTAGCTTTAGGGGTTAATACATTTATTATAGTAGCGGTGCGATCCGGTCGGCAGATTAGGGGTTAATAAGTGTAGGTAGGTGGAGGCAACTTTGGGGGCGGCAGATTAGGGGTTAATAAATATAATATAGGGGTTGGCGGTGTTAGGGGCAGCAGATTAGGGGTACATAGCTTGCGGTGGTGTACGGAGCTTGCGGTGGTGTACGGAGCAGCAGATTAGGGGTTAATAATAATATGCAGGGGTCAGCAATAGCGGGGTCTGCAGATTAGGGGTTAATAAGTGTAAGGCTAGGGGTGTTTAGACTCGGGGTACATGTTAGGGTGTTAGATGCAGACGTAGGAAGTGTTTCCCCATAGGAATCAATGGGGCTGCGTTAGGAGCTGAATGCTTTTTTGCAGGTGTTAGGTTCTTTTTCAGCTCAAACGGCTCCATTGTTTTCTATGGGGGAATCGTGCACGAGCACGTTTTTGAAGCTGGCCGCGTCCGTAAGCACCGCTGGTATCGAGAGTTGCAGTGGCGTTAAATATGCTCTACTCTCCCTTTTTTGGATCCAGGTTCAAAAATTAGCAGCACTCCAAGGAGGTAGAGTAAAACCACAGTCTTTATTCTTGCAAAGTTAAAAGCCAAAATAATTACACAAATAGTGCAGTACAGCACAGCACAGCACATCAGCAAAAAAAGTTCACAAGGAAAGGGAGCGGAGTCCTTTTCTTCAGACCGGCTTCTCAGGGCTGTAATTGGCCAGCTCCCTACACACCACCCAGGCTGTAGCTACGTCACACCCCATGCACTGACTCTCCCTTTTTTGGAGCCTAACGCAGCCCTTCTGTGAACTCTAAATACCAGCGGTATTTAAAAGGTGCGGGAGAAAAAAAGCATGCGTAGCTAACGCACCCCTTTGGCCGCAGAACTCTAAATCTAGCTGCTAGAGAACTAAGATAAAGTGGTGATAAAAGTTTGAGATATATTATAAAAAAACATTAATTTTTTGAGATTTAAATCATTACTGTTTTGCTTGACTTGACTGTTCCTTTAAACAAGAACATATGCTAACATATACTAACCTTAGGGATTGTTGGTATATCAACACGTACATGTTCAAACAAGAAAATATTTGAATAGGATACTAAGGCCTAGATTTAGAGTTGGGCGGTAGCCGTCAAAACCAGCGTTAGAGGCTCCTAACGCTGGTTTTGGGCTACTGCCGGTATTTAGAGTCAGTCATTAAAGGGTCTACCCCTAATCTAACCCAAACCCCCCTTAAATAAACCTAACACTAATCCCCTGAAGATCTTCCTACCTTATCTTCACCATACCAGGTTCACCGATCCGTCCTCGGAAGTCTTGATCCAAGCCTCGGAAGTGTTGATCCAAGCCAAAGCGGGGGGCTGAAGAGTGACATCCATCCTCGGGCTGAAGTCTGGATCCAAGCGGCGGCTGAAGAACTCCATCATCGGGCTGAAGTCGGAAGTCCATCATCGGGATGAAGTCTTCTATCAAGCCGCATCTTCAATCTTCTTTCTTCTGGAGCGGAGCGGAGCCATCTTCTTTCCAACCGACGCGGATCCAACCTCTTCAACCGACGCCTACTCGCCGAATAACAGTTCCTTTAAATGACGTCATCCAAGATGGCGTCCCTTGAATTCCGATTGGCTGATAGGATTCTATCAGCCAATCGGAATTAAGTTAGGAATATTCTGATTGGCTGATGGAATCAGCCAATCAGAATCAAGTTCAATCCGATTGGCTGATCCAATCAGCCAATCAGATTGAGCTCGCATTCTATTGGCTGTTCCGATCAATAGAATGCAATAGAAAACAATGGGGCTGCGTTAGGAGCTGAACATGGCTTTTTTGCAGGTGTTAGGTTTTTTTTCAGCTCAAACAGCCCCATTGTTTTCTATGGGGGAATCGTGCACGAGCACGTTTTTGAAGCTGGCCGCGTCCGTAAGCACCGCTGGTATCGAGAGTTGCAGTGGCGTTAAATTATGCTCTACGCTCCCTTTTTGGAGCCTAATGCACTGAAAACCCAGCTATTCTGTGAACTCTAAATACCAGCGGTATTTAAAAGGTGCGGCCAGAAAAAAGCACGCGTAGCTAACGCACCCCTTTGGCCGCAGAACTCTAAATCTAGGCGTATGCCTTTATGCCATATTTCTCTTGACGTGTTAAATAAGGACTATTTTATTAAAGATACATTATAGTGTTTGTTTGATTCATTTAGAAGGAATCTGGTTTCATGTCTTTTTAAGAGTTACATAAGAAATATATGCTCACAGTAATATATTTGGAGATTAACAATGTGGAAGTCATACATTACACAATACTGAGCATTTACATTTAAGGGATAGTATACACTCATTTTCATAGAACTGCATGTAATAGACACTACTAAAAAGAACAAGATGCCCAGATACTGATATAAAAATCCATGAGAAAACGGTTTAAAGACTTACTTAGAAACTCTCAGTTTAGCTATGTTGAAAAGTTAGCTGGAAAGCCAATTGCAAGTGGGAAATAAGACACTTTCCCTTCTTTTGCATATGAAAAGACCCTTTACACAAACAGGAGCAAGCTGGAGAAGGTATCTGATGGTATTCACATCAAACTTTGGGGCTTGGTTAGGAGTCACAAAATCACAGCAATGGTATTTAAAAATAAGCAAAACTATAAATTTAAAAAATATATATAAAAATGATGGGCTATATAAATAGATCATCTACAAAACATATATGCTAAGGCCAGGACATAACATCTAGAATATGTAGGCATCTCATATTATATTTATCATATGATAAAGGTCAATGCATATTGATTACTTGATTCAAATACAAAAGTGCATCTTTAGGAATTAGATATGTAGAAAATTCAACACAACACAGTAATTATTTATAAAAAGGAAAATATTGTTGACAAACATATTAAACAAGATGGCGTATATTCATGGATTTGAACTTTCCTCGAAATATATTATGCAAGAAAACATATTGCCTTCATTCGTTTCTGCAACGAGACAGCCATCAAAAGAGATTTTTGTGTTCTTTATCAGCTATGGTTCAACAATGTACATGATTGACACAATCCATACTCGTCATGGTTTTAAACTTGTCTTCTCATTCACAAACTCGGGCTACTTGCAAAATCAAATATTGCGGGACTACGTAATCCAATCAGATGGATTTAACACCTTGGCATGTGATGTCTTAAGCAACATGGCGCATCCGAGATCGCGTAAAAACGTCAGCCAATAAAAGGAGCATCCGAGATCGCGTAAAAACGTCAACCAATACAAGGACTCATTTTACAGCTTGGCATGTGACATCTTAAGCAACATGGCGCATCTGAGATTGCGTAAAAACAGCATCCAATCCAAGAACTAATTTTATAGCTTGGCATGTGATGTCTAAAGCAACATGGCGCATCCGAGATCGCGTAAAAACAGCATCCAATCCAAGAACTCATTTTACAGCTTGGCATGTCAATAAGAAACATATTTATATTTTAAAAACTAGTATGTGCTATATTGTTATCTATGAATGTCAAGCTAGATAACGTAATACTGTGATATATGAAATAGAATTCATTTTTAATAAGGATATATTTCATTAGAATTGGAGGATTATTAACTATTTAGCAAGCATTTTATGTTACACGATTATGTACGACATTGCAATTTGAACTTCAGATTCAAATTTAATTTTAATCTTTTGATTAAATGTGTTTAGCGGTAATCTCAAGAGCAGAAAAATACGATGTTCTAACTGCTGATTGGTGGCTACATATATATACTGATTGTCATTGGTTCACCTATGTGTTTATTTCAAAAACAGTAGTGCCCTGCTGCTCCTTAAACAAATGATACAAAGAGACTGAAACTAATTTTAGAATTTATGGAAAGAAAATTATTTAAAAATCGTATGTTATACATAAATGATAAAATAGATTGTGTTTCATGTCCCTTTAAATGAGAAATAATGCTACGAGATACATTATGAAAATACGGATTGGTTATACATTATATGTTACCTATAGCTATGGTGTTCCATCTTTACGCTTTAAAAAGGGACACATGAGAAATACATATGTTAGGGATGTTTTCAGATATGTTTAAAGATTTATTTGGAATAAGAATAATGACATGTATTTATTTAAGTTGAAATATGGTCAGCCTACCTATAGCAATATATCGTTGGATCATTAAAGAGAAACAATAATAAGAGAAAGATATTAATCAGCTAAAATATGCACATTACACACAGTGATTGCTTTTGTTAGACTACTACAATAAGATATAAGTGAAATTGTAATACATGTGCTGTCAACATTCAAAAAATAGTCTGTTTTAAAAATATTATATGTCTATGTTGATGTAAAAAGGACAAAAATACATTAGAAATGAATATCCATTCCTTAAGAATTGTGGTCAGCATCACTTAAAGCGACATGAAATACAAACAATTAAGTTCAGGATTCACAGAGAGGATATTATTTCCATTAAATTCATAATTAACATCGATTATTTCAGTTTAATAATCTTGGGTTAATTTATTAAAGGTGCATCAATTCACGAATAGTTTATAAATGATCACATAGATGTGCCAAAAACAACCTATATATATATATATATATATATATATATATATATATATATATATATATATATATATATATATAACAACAAATAATAGCGAAATCCAAAAGCATCAAACAGGAGATGAAATGTATTATAAAACATCCACTTTATTGTGCAAAATTTAAAAGAGCAAAAGGGCACAGCACACAGAACTGCTGCTGACGCATTTCCTGCCTTGCGGCACTTCCTCAGAGCTAACATACAGCTGAGATTTAAGGTATTAAATTGCCTACGGAGCCGTCTACCTGAGCGAATGAAATAGCAGAATTCCATCACAGCTGTTCACAGGTTCAAACAATATGCTCCATTCACAATCTATAAGGCTTAGTAATGCTAAATCAACCTGCCAAAAAGATATTATAAAATTAAACATGAATCTATACAAACTTTCTTTAAAAAAAGAATATGATACTTAGAAAAAGTTTAGGCTGGAAACACTTATATACACTATGTATTAGTATCGATCATAAGCATCTAGCATTGTGGCATATTTGTTAAAGCCACATTTATATAGTTATAACAAGAAGGACAAATATATATGTATATATATATAAAAACTTTGTATAACACATTTAAATGTACACAATATTAATTATAAAATGCCTCCTCTAACTAAATACTTTATCATCTTAAATCTAGATACTAATCTTTTCCGTTTCATTCTCCACAGGATAAACAGTGTTGGTGACAGACCCACATCGAATAAATACAGGCTTCAGATTATATAGGGAAACTAGTTATAGTCTATAAACAATTTCACATTGCTGATTTTATTGATTCTGTGGAAAGGTGATAACTAAGCGCCAACTATAACGCAACAGACCTCCAGCTCTAATAAATTGGCACCTAGTTGCCAAGGGTGGATTCAATTTTAAGATTGGATATCAGAGCGCCAAACAACGTAGGCAGGGTCTATGGGCAGATAGTCAAATACCAAAGGTAACAATAGGTTGAAATAATATGATTTAATACATAAGATAAAAAAGTTGGTACATTAAAATTATACAACAATTAGTCATGGATCCATGTTACACTTTAAAATATATATTGAAACAATAGGAACAATTTAAAAATGCTTGTAGAACAATAAATAACAAAAAAAAAAAAAATCTAACAAATAATGTCTATCGCTTAAAACTTAAATTCTAATATGTGAATGCTAGGAGCGCTTATGCACACTCTATTTATAAAAACAATGGGTTACAATGCACAGGTGGATAGATTCCAGGTTGCTTGAAACCGGTGGATGTGAAATGTAAGTGGCTCCAAATTGGGGTTTTGCCTATGTGTTTATCCAAAATTGTGTAACTCCTAACAGGTGGACAAAAAATGTTACAGGAATGTCTAGAACCTGAATTCAAAATATAAGACCTGAGGTTGTGCCTATGTGTTTATCCAAAAAGGGTGTAAATCCTAACAAGTGAAAAAATGTGAGAAAAATATTGCAGGGGTGTCTGAACCTTATTTTCAAAATAAACAATGAATTCAAAATAAAACGATATACAAGTGAATTTTTGACAAATCAACTAATGCAAACATAAAGCATAAATAGAACCAAAAAAAACAACAGCACAACTTTAACGTGTGTTCAAATGTGTTTCTGCTTGCAAACTGTGATGTGATGTGAACAAATATCTGTTATAAACACTGATTAGTGGCAAAACTTTGTGATTGGATTAAAATTGAACACAGGCTCTAAATTGATACCCTAAAATACAAATCTAAAGGGCTCAGAGTTGCTGAGCTAGATATAAGGGACTTGCTCAAAGAGCCTCGAGATGTTAATTAAAAGAGAACATATAACAACAGTGGGTTAAAAAACGGATGATATAACATAAAATGCTTAAAAGTCCAAATAAATATTCAAATTGGATAATAAGAATCTTGCTATAGTCTGTCTCAATATGGATCCCAACTGCTGATTATGTAGAAATCTTCTTGGGCAGTAGTTAACAAATAATTCCAACTTGCAATGTTGTCCCTTACCTGCCAAAAAAGGAAAGGCAAACAATAGTGCAGATGGCTTCTTAATGTGATCACAATTAAAATACTCCTTACCACTCAACCGGTTTCGGTCTCCACTGACCTTTCTCAAGACAGTCTTGAGATAGACATTATTTGTTAGATTTTTTTTTTTTTTGTTGTTGTTATTTATTGTTCTACAAGCATTTTTAAATTGTTCCTATTGTTTCAATATATATTTTAAAGTGTAACATGGATCCATGACTAATTGTTGTATAATTTTAAATGTACCAACTTTTTTATCTTATGTATTAAATCATATTATTTCAACCTATTGTTACCTTTGGTATTTGACTATCTGCCCATAGACCCTGCCTACGTTGTTTGGCGCTCTGATATCCAATCTTAAAATTGATTTTATTGATTCCCAGTGGATGCCCTGTTTTTAATGTATAGATCCAAAACACCTCTTTCTTGGTAAGGGCCATACACCTATCACCTCCCCTTGCATTGATTCTTACTTGATCTATACCTTGAAATTGGAAATAGTGTATTCCCTCATCATGTTTGGCAAAATGTTTCCCTATATAATCTGAAGCCTGTATTTATTTGATGTGGGTCTGTCACCAACATTGTTTATCCTGTGGAGAATGAAACAGAAAAGATTAGTATCTAGATTTAAGATGATAAAGTATTTAGTTAGAGGAGGCATTTTATAATTAATATTGTGTACATTTAAATGTGTTATACAAAGTTTTTTTATTTATATATATATATATATATATATATATATATATTTGTCCTTCTTGTTATAACTATATAAATGTGGCTTTAACAAATATGCCACAATGCTAGATGCTTATGATCGATACTAATACATAGTGTATATAAGTGTTTCCAGCCTAAACTTTTTCTAAGTATCATATTCTTTTTTTAAAGAAAGTTTGTATAGATTGATGTTTAAATGTATAATATCTTTTTGGCAGGTTGATTTAGCATTACTAAGCCTTATAGATTGTGAATGGAGCATATTGTTTGAACCTGTGAACAGCTGTGATGTCATTGGCTCAGGTAGACGGCTCCGTAGGCAATTTAATATCTTCAATCTCACCTGTATGTTAGCTCTGAGGAAGTACCGCAAGACAGGAAACGCGTCAGCAGCAGTTCTGTGTGCTGTGCCCTTTTGCGCTTTTAAATTTTGCACAATAAAGTGGATGTTTTATATTACATTTCATCTCCTGTTTGATGCTTCCTGGAACACTATATAGATGAAAAAAAGATTCTGAGAGGTCTGAGAGTAAAAAAATTCCCTGCATTTTATAAGGAATATCCTGACTTTATGACAGGCTGGAATGAAACACTTACAGACTGTTCACTAATTTTGATGGGGAAACTAGTCAAAATTAAGAAAGAACAAAGAGATTTAATTCTTGCTGAAATAGAATTGATTGAAGAACAACTGAAAGAATTTAGGGATGATGAAAAATTGATACCTTTTCAAAATCAGTTAGATGAAACAATGGATAAATTGAATATTGAATTGTCTGATTTCAAATTTAAAAAATATGAGAGAGACTCTAAAGACTACGAATTAGGGGTAGTCTATAATTGGAATACAGACAAGAAAAAGAATTATGCTAAAAATCAAAAGAAGATCAATAACAGCAAGACTACGCCAAAGAAAGTAACCTTTACTAGCTTTGAAAGCACTACAACAGATGGAGGTTAAAAATCAGGATTCAATTTGACAGAGGACATCCCCACTACGTCTACATCGAAAACAACAGAAGAATATTTCACTAAAGATCTAGGGGCCAGGCCAAAAAACGGGTTAAACAACAAAACAAAAGAAAAAGAGAAAGCTCCTGAATTTCAAGAGGTACACAGGAGTGCAATGGAGGTACAAACCTCAAGATACCCAAGTCGAAGAACACAGTGGAAAAAGAAGAACAACAAAAATTGAAAATAATAAATCTATCTTCTATACAGCTGATTAAGCAAGAAGAACAGGTGCTGTCTAAAGGCTTAGGCTTCTCTCCTTCCAGGGACTTTAATTTATTTGACACCATTTTGGACACCAATAAATTTGTAAGGAAGATAGTGTTAAAAAAGCATTTCACAAATTTAAATTTATCTGCAGGTGGTGTGGACTCCATTCCAGACAACAGACCAATATCTACTTTGAGTGAAAATTGTAACTCTGGGGAACTTTGTGACATTGTTTCAGATAGAACCTAACTTGACAAGTGGGGTTAATGCACAACAACCTATTAAGGAAGTTAAGAAAAGTACTTTTTAACCTGTCAATGTAAGAAATTATGTTATAGAAATTTTTCATTCTATTGTGGAACTGGATTTAATCACTCTGTCTGGGGAAGTCTCAAAGAACAAAACATCTTATAATAATTTAAATAGTAAAGAACATTTTGCCTTGAAGAAATTGGAGAGTAACTCAGACATAGTGATTCTTAATTCTGATAATGGAGGGTCTATAGTTGTTTTGAGTAGAGAACAATATTTAAATGAGGCTTATAGACAGTTAAATGATTCTGTCATTTACAAAAAACTCACATTTAATCCAACATGTAAGTTTCAAAATGAATTAAGGCATCTTATAGATTTAGGTGTTGAAAAATCAATTCTGTCGAATAAGATAAGTGAATATGTATTTGTGGAACATCCTAGAGTACCCTTATTTAAATTTTTACCAAAAGTGCATAAATCACTGGTCAATCCTCCAGGGAGACCAATTATTTCAGCTATTGGTTCCCTGGGGGAAAGGCTTGGTCAGTGGGTTGATGCACAATTGCAACCTGTGGTACAATCTTTACCTGGTTTTCTAAAGGATACTTAACATCTCCTTAGATTATTACAAAAGGTTAGTTGGAATAGAGACTTGATTTTTGTAACTATTGATGCTGTCTCGCTCTATTCTTGCATCCCTCACGATATGGGTTTGATAGCTGTGAAGAATATGTTAATGAGATTTTCTGATTATGATCCAGAGTTTATTGAATACATACTAGAGGTTATTTCTTTTTTACTGGAGCATAATTATTTCATTTTCAACAGCGAATTTTTTATACAACTAAGAGGAACGGCGATGGGGGCGAAATTCGCTATGTATTTAGGAGCTTTTCAAAGAATATTCATCTTTAGTGAAGAAAATTTATATGCTAACAATATGTCATGGTTATTGCCTGTACCTTTAAACTACCTGCCTATATAAGGCTCCTCCTCCTACCATACATTGCTTAGGATTCGTTGTAGGTAGGATTCACTGGATCTCTCCTGCATATCACTTAAGCCTGGACTATACTAAGTATTGAGGAAAGATTCTTTTGCATAATCAACTGCTTTGTTACTCTAGCGTTACTAACCTGTTGTTTTCATTTCCATTCATTTATCTGCTGCTTATTAATTTTTGCCTTCTCTTGCAAGCACATCAGTTACTTCCTCTGAACTGCAAGTGTCGACTGATCTCACCTCTAGCACCGCATCCACTTCCGGTGCTCAGACTCAGTGGCCTCCACTGTAGCTGCCTGTCTCCAGCTGTAACTCCATTTCACAGGCTTCCTTCGCGCCACTTGCGCTGCATCCTGTCAGCTGTTCACGCAAGCTTCCCTGCAGAGCCACACCACTCTCACTCCCCAGCGGTAATTGCAGAAAATAAACAGCGCTACAATCAGCAGGTACTCAGTGTGAAGACTAAGGTAAACCTGTCATATCTCTTCTCAGAACTGTTGTAGGGGTATTTATGCTACATCACAGTGTTTTACCTTATTCTTGTTTGTTACCAAGTGATTTACTGAAGCAGCCTGCATTACCCTTGTTGTATCTCCACTTAATATTTGCTCACATTAAACGATCATTCTCTGAACTGCATAATTATCTTTTGTGAATCAACTACCTATACACATAAGGTGACTAACTTTTGTCTCTTATGTACTTAAACAGTGATTATTGTATATTATTTACAATCTGCTCTTTCCCTTTTGGGCCCTCAGTCTATGAACTGAACAGGGGTTATTTTATTTCTAACCCCGCTACTTGTGAGACTGAGTGGAACTAGAACCTAATTCCCTTCGTACTAGTCCTGCCTTACACAATATCAAGATTTACACGAGATTCATAGATGATAATCTTCTATTATGGGAGGGGCCTGTTGTGAATTTAGAAATCTTTATGGAATATCTAAATAATAATATGGGTAACTTAAGATTCACTTATAGTACCTCAGAAATAAGTATGCCATACTTGGATGTATTACTGACTCATGACCAAGACAACATAATCACAGAAGTATATAGGAAAGAAATTAGTGGCAACACCATTCTAAGAGCAGACTCCTCACATCCCCATCATCTGAAAAAGGGCATACCAAAAGGCCAGTATATTAGATTAAGGCGAACTGTACTGACCTAAAATCCTATTGGGAACATGCTAATGAATTAACATCACGCTTAATAGAGAGAGGCTATGATTCATCCTTATTGCAGAGCATTTCAAGTCAGGTATCTGAATATGATAGAAAGAATATTCTTGTTGATAAAAGAAAAGAAAAGCTATGGTGACATCAGCTTTATAACTACGTATAGCAGACAATACAAGAGTATCTGTGAAATTATAAAAAAAGGATGTCTATACTAGAAAAGGATCATGATCTTAAAAATGTATCTACAAACTGTAAATTTGTATCTAGCAGAGCAGAAACAATTGGATATAGGATAGCAATTTTTTTTTGCAACAAATGTAAATAAAAGAGGGGCTAAAACTAACTGGCTCTCTAACAAAATAGGTTTTTATAAATGTGGATGCAGACCCATGCAAGAGTTGTAGCTATGCCACTGTAGGAGATACTTTTACATCTACAAATACGGGTAAAATATATGACATCAGAAATAGATTAAACTGTAATTCGACTTATGTCATATATCTTATTACCTGTGGTTTTTGTAATTTATGTGGGTCTCACATCTAAGTTTCTTAAGGATAGGATAAGGGAACATCTTCTGCCCTTAGAGGCGGAAGTCCCTAAGACACCAATGGCAAAACATTTTGCCAAACATGATGAGGGAATACAATATTTCCAATTGCAAGGTATAGATCAAGTAAGAATCAATGCAAGTGGAGGTGATAGGTATATGGCCCTTAGCAAGAAAGAGGTGTTTTGGATCTATACATTAAAAACAGGGAATCCACTGAAAATCAATTAAATCAGCGATGTGAAATTGTTTATAGACTATAACTAGTTTCCCTATATAATCTGAAGCCTGTATTTATTCGATGTGGGTCTGTCACCAACACTGTTTATCCTGTGGAGAATGAAATGGAAAAGATTAGTATCTAGATTTAAGATGATAAAGTATTTAGTTAGAGGAGGCATTTTATAATTAATATTGTGTACATTTAAATTTGTTATACAAGGTTTTTATATATATATATTTGTCCTTCTTGATATAACTATATAAATGTGGCTTTAACAAATATGCCACAATGCTAGATGCTTATGATCGATACTAATACATAGCGTATATAAGTGTTTCCAGCCTAAACTTTTTCTAAGTATCATATTCCTTTTCTAAAGAAAGTTTGTATAGATTGATGTTTAAATGTATAATATCTTTTTGGCAGGTTGATTTAGCATTACTAAGCCTTATAGATTGTGAATGGAGCATATTGTTTGAACCTGTGAACAGCTGTGATAGAATGCTGCTATTTCTTTGGCTCAGGTAGACGGCTCCATAGGCAATTTAATACCTTCAATCTCACCTGTATGTTAGCTCTGACGAAGTGCCGCAAGGCAGGAAACGCGTCAGCAGCAGTTCTGTGTGCTGTGCCCTTTTGCTCTTTTAAATTTTGCACAATAAAGTGGATGGTTTATATTACATTTCATCTCCTGTTTGATGCTTTTGGATTTCGCTATTATTTGTTGTTCTTACGTTGGAGATCCTGCTTAATAGGGGTGGAGTGGAGAGCCCCAGTGAGTCCTGCATTGCAGCCCATGCCGTTTATACGGAGTCGGCATCGCAACCAGGTGACACCCCCCCTCTGTGAGTATTAGAGTCAAGCACCATTCCGGACTGGTGTGTTTGTGATTTCACTGAGGGTCACAACTTGGCTTGTGGAGTCCTTACGAAAACGCCACAGGATAGGAGAGCCGTGACAGAGAAGGGGTAAGCCAAAGTTTTAGCATATTACTGAATTATAAAGTACTGTGTGGGGTGTTTATAACACAGTGACGGCCGCAAATTGTGGAGCTCAGAGTGAGCTGAAAGTCACAAGTGTAAACATATTTGATATATTAGTGAGAAGCTGCATGTGAAAATCTCTGTGATAAATACATGTGTTTTATATATATATATATATATATATATATATATATATATATATATATATATATAACAATCTACATCTAGAACCTCAGTTCTCTGCTAATCATGATCTTGCAAAGATAAACTTTTCTGCAAAGTATATCAAAATGAAGAAAATTAAATAAGAGATGTAAATAATAAATTTACTGACAATTGTATTATATATCTGAATCATAAAAGACCATTTTTTGTTTCATGTCCCTTTAAGGATTAACCACATAAAATATAGATTTTAATAAATTACATAAATAAAGAGGACAAATAATACATTAATGACATTTTTTTATTATTATGTCATAAAACATAAAGAAATAAGATAACGTTACAAAAAGTCATATTGATAAATCAGCCCGATTGGAGCCATCTGACAGGGGACATAGTGCATCACAGTCTTTGAAGGGAGTTGACAAGGGCCAACACAGCCCCATTGGATCCATCTGACAAGGTGAAATAGTGCATCACAGTCCTTGGAGGGAGTTGACAGGGTAAACACAGCCCCATTGGAGCCATCTGACAAGGTGCCATAGTATATCACAGTCCTTGGAGGGAGTTTACAGGGCAAACACAGCCCCATTGGAGCCATCTGACAAGGTGAAATAGTGCATCACAGTCCTTGGAGGGAGTAGACAAGGGCTAACGCAGCACCATTGGAGCCATCTGACAAGGTGAAATAGTGCATCACAGTCCTTGGAGGGAATTGACAAGGGCCAACACAGCCCCATTGGAGCCATCTGACAAGTTGCCATAGTGTATCACAGTCCTTAGAGGGAGTTGACAGGGCAAACACAACCCCATTGGAGCCATCTGACAAGGTGAAATAGTGCATCACAGTCCTTGGAGGGAGTTAACAGGGCAAACACAGCCCCATTGGAGCCATCTGACAAGGTGAAATAGTGCATCACAGTCCTTGGAGGAAGTTGACAAGGGCCAACACAGCCCCATTGGAGCCATCTGACAAGGTGCCATAGTGTATCACAGTCCTTGGAGGGAGTTGACAGGGCAAACACAGCCTCATTGGAGCCATTTGACAAGGTGAAATAGTGCATCACAGTCCTTGGAGGGAGTTGACAAGGGCCAACACAGCCCATTGGAGCCATCTGACAAGGTATTATCAAAAAATCAGGAAATAAGCCAAGCACCAATAAGTAAAAATAAAACTTAGAACTTTATTTTGACATTTAAAACAAAGAATTTAAGCGATAGAGAGTATGGGTAACCCCCAATAAAGACTAACGCGTTTCGGCTAGGAGAGCCGTACTCATAGTCCCTAAAACCATTGAAAACACACTGACTTAAATACCCAGTGTTACATCATGATAGGTTGGACAGTTAATTGAAATTTAAAGGTATATTCTCTATCATAGTTTCAAATCATATAGTATTTTATTCAGCATATTGCTAGATATTGGAATTACCTTACAAAATTCCTTTAAGTGTCCAAGAAGGGGGGATTTGGGTTGATCATGTTTGTATAAATTTAAATTCATTTACAAAGTATTAACAACAAATTGTACCTTACTATAGGATTATTTCCATCAGTAAAAAGATCAGTATACATATGGTTTACAAACTGCATCATGAACCTAGATATACAAAATATAATAAAGATACATGAAAAATAATAATGAAAAAAGTATATTCTATGTGTATACACCATCCAAAGGATCCTAATGCACCCTAACAAATATCCGAAAGTGTCTGTACATAATAATAATGAAAAATAATAAATATATACTCAAACCCCAAAATTGAGCCTATGACAAGAGATATGGCCAAAAAATCCAAATTTATCTAATTGTTTTTCAATACCTAAAAGATTGAGAAATATGTGAATGGAAAAATAGAACCAAAGTTGTGTACATATGTACTAATTTGTATATATTTTTGTAACTGAGCCTATGACTAGAGACTATACTACATATTGACAATTGATCTCTAGACCGATCAAAAGTAAAAACGGAAATGGGTCTAACAAGGACACTCACAGGGGATACATATCCTTTTGGAATGTTATCACGACCAATGGTTGATAAAGTCGTATTCGGAATTCAGGCCCCCAGGTCTCTTAGTTTGGAGCCTGAAAATCCAATACATTTCCTGCCTTGAAAGGACCTTAAAGCGGTCTCCCCCTCTCTTCTGGGGTTGGACTTTTTCAATAATCGTCCACTTAAGTGAACTACAATCCTTGTCATGTTTTTGGACAAAATGGGTCACTAGTGTGGTACTACTCTTGCCTACCCGGATAGTGGACAAATGTTCGCGTATCCTTGAGTGAACATCCCTGGTGGTCAGACCCACATATTGTAGATTACACTCCTCGCACCAGAGGAGGTAAACACAGTATGTGGACTTGCAGTTCACACAAGAGGAAATATCAAAAGTTTCCCCTGTGACCATTGAGGAAAAAGTGTTACCTACTTGTACGTGTTCACATGCTTTGCATTGTGAGTATCCGCACCTGTATGTTCCTCTGTGTCTAAGCCAGGAAGAAGTACCTGTAGCTGGAGTAGCTCTTTTTAATTGGGAAGGGGAAACAAGATTACCTATTGTTTTATTTTTCCTGTAGGAAAACCTACAGCCTTTCTTCACCGTCTCTGTGAGGGCATCATCTGCCACCAACAACCGAAAGTGATTTCGGACTATGTTACAGATCTGTGGGTATTGGACTGAGTAATCTGTTACAAAGGTAAGTGTATTTTCAGAACTTTTATTAGGAATTTGTTTGTCTTGAAGGAGACTTCCTCGTGGGATGCTATCTACTTCCTTTCTGGCTCTTTTGATAACTTTTCTATTGTACCCCCGTTGTTGCAGACGTTTCTCCAGATCATCCGCATGTGTCGCATAACTTTGGGATAAGGTACAGTTGCGTTTAATACGCACAAATTGGCCTTTGGCCACTGAATAGGGCATATGTTTAGGATGGCAACTTTTGGCGTGTAAGAGGCTGTTTCCTGAGATGGGCTTCCTATACACCTGTGAGGATACCCTCCCAGAGGACCAGCCCCTTAGTTCCAAATCCAAATAGTGTACCCAGGTTGGGCTATACTCGAATGTGAATCTTAGATTCACCTCATTGAGGCCCAAATAGTCAGCAAAATCCTGCGCTTGTTCTTTAGTACCCTTCCATATAAATAGAAGATCATCTATATAGCGAATATACAGTTTGATTTTCGATCTGAAGGGGTTCGTAGCCGCATAGACGTGGGACCGCTCCCACCAACCCATGAACAGGTTGGCGTAAGTGGGGGCAAATTTGGCCTCCATTGCAGTCCCACGTCTCTGCAGGTAGAATTCCCCCTCAAACCGAAAATAGTTATGAGAGAGCAGGAATTTAGTGACATTAAGAACAAAGGAGATGAATGGCTCACTGTGGGTAGTTCCCTCTTCCAGAAAATATGCGACTGCCTGAATACCCCATTCATGTGGTATCATTGAATATAGGGACACAACATCCACAGTGAGCCACCCAAAATCCTGCTCCCAGGGTACCTTTTCTACCAAGTTCAATACTTGTTTAGAATCCCTGACATAGCTGGGGAGAGACTTAACCAGGGGTTGGAGTATTCCGTCCAGCCACTCAGAGAGATGTTCCAGCATAGACCCTATGCCATTCACTATGGGTCTACCCTGGACATTCTCTAGTGACTTGTGCACCTTCGGAAGATGATGGAACAAGGGGATGACCGGATGTTCTACAAAAAGATATTTGGAAGTCTTGTCATCTAACAGTCCATCCTCCACTGCTCCATCTAGAAGGTGCACAAGTTCTCTCTGAAAAGTGTGTGTGGGGTCTTGTTTCAAATGTTCGTAATTTTCTACATTTTCTAATTGTCTCAGGGCTTCCTTAATGTAGTCAGACCTGTTTAGGAGGACCACTGAGCCCCCCTTGTGCGCCTGCTTGATAACCACATCTGGGTTCTCTTCCAAAGCCTTAAGGGCTTTCCTTTCATTCAGTGACATATTACTCGGAGTGTTTACCTGTGACAAGGTTAATTGCCTTAAGTCAGATTCCACCCTTCTATAAAAGGTCTCTATGATGTTACCCCTACTTTGGATAGGGTAGAATGTGGAGGGATTTCTGTATTTTCTAACCCTATCTGGGTTCTGCTGTTCCATATTTGATGTTCCCTCTCTCTCTAATTCCCTTAAGGTAATAAGATCACATGTTTCCAAAAAGTCTAGTTCCTGAAGAGGACCCCCCTGAGTTGGTGTGAATCCAGTTGCTATCTCTTGGTCTGTGTTTGCCCTTGAAAAGTGTTTACGCAACGTCAAATTACGAATAAACTTATTTAAATCCAACATTGTCTTGAATAAATTAAAGTTTACTGTGGGTACAAAACCCAGACCAAGTGATAGCACTCTTTCCTCGTAATTACTTAAGATGTGGTTAGATAGGTTTATGACGGTATGTATTTCGACGGGGCTCTTGTCTGGCGGGATGGGTATCTCCCTTGTTGGGGTCCCTGTGGATTCGTACCTCCCCCTTCCCGGGGATGGTGTCCTACCTGAAAAACCTGCTCCAACTGTACCAGCTCATCATCTCTATTCTGAGCTGCTGCAGATTGGGCAGGGGGGTAGGGATGGTCGACTGTGGGTTGGTATCTTATTTGTTGATTTGGTTGACCCCTAGAGCGAGAAGAGTTATATATTACTCTACCTCTCCTTGATCCTGCCCTACCACCCATCCTATGCTGTTGATATGTGTGACCCCCATTCCAATTAAATTCAGTATTCATGCTCACAACTTCTTGAGAAAAATTACTCCCATCCTCATTCTCTGATTGTGTACTATCTCCACCAGAATCTGCCTCACTTTCAGAAAAAGTTACAGTTCTTCTGCCCCTGGATCTTCTCCTCCTACCCCGTCTACCCCCTCTATTGAAATTTTGAGATCTCCTAAATTGGGATCTTTGGCTCTTGTTCCAAATATAGATTTTGTTGCTGTCATAATCTGCCTTGTCCCTGATGAATTTGGTATGTTTAATATTAACTATCTCATTTTTCACTTCTTGTATGGTATGCTGTAATACCTTATCAAAATTAGGATAGTCCACTGTGCTAGAATAGGCATTTAACAACAATTGCACTTCCACAATCTCAGATCTTGCAGATGTTAACATTTTGGACTTATAAGTAATCAACAATTTCATCAACCTGAAAGAGCAATCATTAAGCACAGTGTTCCACATATCTATAAATTCAGAGTCCTCAGTTTCAAAAGTAGGGAATTTGTTAACTCTTAGTCCCCTTGGTATCATGTTAAGGGCAGAGTATTTCTCTAAAGTCCATATGTCCCATTTCAGCTTTTTCTCTTTGATTAACAAACGTTCCATATCGTCAAAAAGCATAGGTAAGTCAAAATTATTTCTATCCTGTGAAAATATTTGATCAACCTCTCTGTTATCCCCATCTCTTTCATTCGCTTTTTTAAGTGAGAAAAATATCATCACTGTTTCTTCTTGAACTTGCTGCATATTGAAATATCTAGTTGGTTCCAGTGGCTTACCACCTGCCACCAAAATGAACAAACCAAAAAAGAGAGAGTCCCAACTAGACTTTATATACTAAGCCCCACTGTGGTTTGGACCGGAAACACAAACTTTAAATGTGAAACTCTGGATTTTATCAAGTAGTTACACCTTAGGATTCATAAGTAAATTGTTGACTTATTCCAATTCATGCCCATTTCACATTTCTTTGATAGAGATTAATTGTCTTTATAACTACAACCGCCAGATGATAGTAAGAATGAATCAAATAAGATATCCAGTTCTATAAACCTTTCCGTAATGCACACTCCCACAATGACAGAGTTCTTTTCAATCAACAGTTCAAAATACCACTCCACGGCTTTATATCACCCCAGAAATAAAACAGGAGAAGCTAAACGTATCTCACCAGTTATTCGCACGCTCTTCCAGACCTCAGTCTGTCCACCACCGCGGATCGAGCGGCGTCCTTCTGCTGACGGGGAATACCTGTGGCTTGTAGCGCTTGGTTATTCAAACAAAACAGTTCCGTTGCGTGTCCAACGTGTCAACCCGGCTCCTGTCCAATGAACGCCCAGTATAGTGACGTATCCTGCGTGTCACCACCGGCACAGGCCAGGGGCGTATTCAAGATATCAGGGGCGTACTGGCGTTATCCTGCAGTACCCCAAAGGCTGCAACTGATCACCCAAGGCAAGGAACTTATATTGACAGTTGAAAGTGGGGGCATAAACGGAAGGTTTAAAAAGTCATATAGTACTGGCAAGGTTGTGTTGTATAGGTAGGGTTTCAAATTACCATAGGTGAAACTTCCGAAGAGGGAAAAACAGCTTTCCTTTACCTCCTCACAGATAGTAGATCCGGTGGGCTTATGCAGAAAGTGTTGGCTAGTGGTAAAATGGAATTATCAAAAAATCAGGAAATAAGCCAAGCACCAATAAGTAAAAATAAAACTTAGAACTTTATTTTGACATTTAAAACGAAGAATTTAAGCGATAGAGAGTATGGGTAACCCCCAATAAAGACTAACGCGTTTCGGCTAGGAGAGCCGTACTCATAGTCCCTAAAACCATTGAAAACACACTGACTTAAATACCCAGTGTTACATCATGATAGGTTGGACAGTTAATTGAAATTTAAAGGTATATTCTCTATCGTAGTTTCAAATCATATAGTATTTTATTCAGCATATTGCTAGATATTGGAATTACCTTACAAAATTCCTGTAAGTGTCCAAGAAGGGGGGATACACAGAGGAACATACAGGTGCGGATACTCACAATGCAAAGCATGTGAACACGTACAAGTAGGTAACACTTTTTCCTCAATGGTCACAGGGGAAACTTTTGATATTTCCTCTTGTGTGAACTGCAAGTCCACATACTGTGTTTACCTCCTCTGGTGCGAGGAGTGTAATCTACAATATGTGGGTCTGACCACCAGGGATGTTCGCTCAAGGATACGCGAACATTTGTCCACTATCCGGGTAGGCAAGAGTAGTACCACACTAGTGACCCATTTTGTCCAAAAACATGACAAGGATTGTAGTTCACTTAAGTGGACGATTATTGAAAAAGTCCAACCCCAGAAGAGAGGGGGAGACCGCTTTAAGGTCCTTTCAAGGCAGGAAATGTATTGGATTTTCAGGCTCCAAACTAAGAGACCTGGGGGCCTGAATTCCGAATACGACTTTATCAACCATTGGTCGTGATAACATTCCAAAAGGATATGTATCCCCTGTGAGTGTCCTTGTTAGACCCATTTCCGTTTTTACTTTTGATCGGTCTAGAGATCAATTGTCAATATGTAGTATAGTCTCTAGTCATAGGCTCAGTTACAAAAATATATACAAATTAGTACATATGTACACAACTTTGGTTCTATTTTTCCATTCACATATTTCTCAATCTTTTAGGTATTGAAAAACAATTAGATAAATTTGGATTTTTTGGCCATATCTCTTGTCATAGGCTCAATTTTGGGGTTTGAGTATATATTTATTATTTTTCATTATTATTATGTACAGACACTTTCGGATATTTGTTAGGGTGCATTAGGATCCTTTGGATGGTGTATACACATAGAATATACTTTTTTCATTATTATTTTTCATGTATCTTTATTATATTTTGTATATCTAGGTTCATGATGCAGTTTGTAAACCATATGTATACTGATCTTTTTACTGATGGAAATAATCCTATAGTAAGGTACAATTTGTTGTTAATACTTTGTAAATGAATTTAAATTTATACAAACATGATCAACCCAAATCCCCCCTTCTTGGACACTTAAAGGAATTTTGTAAGGTAATTCCAATATCTAGCAATATGCTGAATAAAATACTATATGATTTGAAACTACGATAGAGAATATACCTTTAAATTTCAATTAACTGTCCAACCTATCATGATGTAACACTGGGTATTTAAGTCAGTGTGTTTTCAATGGTTTTAGGGACTATGAGTACGGCTCTCCTAGCCGAAATGCGTTAGTCTTTATTGGGGGTTACCCATACTCTCTATCGCTTAAATTCTTCGTTTTAAATGTCAAAATAAAGTTCTAAGTTTTATTTTTACTTATTGGTGCTTGGCTTATTTCATGATTTTTTGATAATGCCATTTTACCACTAGCCAGCACTTTCTGCATAAGCCCACCGGATCTACTATCTGTGAGGAGGTAAAGGAAAGCTGTTTTTCCCTCTTCGGAAGTTTCACCTATGGTAATTTGAAACCCTACCTATACAACACAACCTTGCCAGTACTATATGACTTTTTAAACCTTCCGTTTATGCCCCCACTTTCAACTGTCAATATAAGTTCCTTGCTTTGGGTGATCAGTTGCAGCCTTTGGGGTACTGCAGGATAACGCCAGTACGCCCCTGATATCTTGAATACGCCCCTGGCCTGTGCCGGTGGTGACACGCAGGATACGTCACTATACTGGGCGTTCATTGGACAGGAGCCGGGTTGACACGTTGGACACGCAACGGAACTGTTTTGTTTGAACAACCAAGCGCTACAAGCCACAGGTATTCCCCGTCAGCAGAAGGACGCCGCTCGATCCGCGGTGGTGGACAGACTGAGGTCTGGAAGAGCGTGCGAATAACTGGTGAGATACGTTTAGCTTCTCCTGTTTTATTTCTGGGGTGATATAAAGCCGTGGAGTGGTATTTTGAACTGTTGATTGAAAAGAACTCTGTCATTGTGGGAGTGTGCATTACGGAAAGGTTTATAGAACTGGATATCTTATTTGATTCATTCTTACTATCATCTGGCGGTTGTAGTTATAAAGACAATTAATCTCTATCAAAGAAATGTGAAATGGGCATGAATTGGAATAAGTCAACAATTTACTTATGAATCCTAAGGTGTAACTACTTGATAAAATCCAGAGTTTCACATTTAAAGTTTGTGTTTCCGGTCCAAACCACAGTGGGGCTTAGTATATAAAGTCTAGTTGGGACTCTCTCTTTTTTGGTTTGTTCATTTTGGTGGCAGGTGGTAAGCCACTGGAACCAACTAGATATTTCAATATGCAGCAAGCTCAAGAAGAAACAGTGATGATTTTTTTCTCACTTAAAAAAGCGGATGAAAGAGATGGGGATAACAGAGAGGTTGATCAAATATTTTCACAGGATAGAAATAATTTTGACTTACCTATGCTTTTTGACGATATGGAACGTTTGTTAATCAAAGAGAAAAAGCTGAAATGGGACATATGGACTTTAGAGAAATACTCTGCCCTTAACATGATACCAAGGGGTCTAAGAGTTAACAAAATCCCTACTTTTGAAACTGAGGACTCTGAATTTATAGATATGTGGAACACTGTGCTTAATGATTGCTCTTTCAGGTTGATGAAATTGTTGATTACTTATAAGTCCAAAATGTTAACATCTGTAAGATCTGAGATTGTGGAAGTGCAATTGTTGTTAAATGCCTATTCTAGCACAGTGGACTATCCTAATTTTGATAAGGTATTACAGCGTACCATACAAGAAGTGAAAAATGAGATAGTTAATATTAAACATACCAAATTCATCAGGGACAAGGCAGATTATGACAGCAACAAAATCTATATTTGGAACAAGAGCCAAAGATCCCAATTTAGGAGATCTCAAAATTTCAATAGAGGGGGTAGACGGGGTAGGAGGAGAAGATCCAGGGGCAGAAGAACTGTAACTTTTTCTGAAAGTGAGGCAGATTCTGGTGGAGATAGTACACAATCAGAGAATGAGGATGGGAGTAATTTTTCTCAAGAAGTTGTGAGCATGAATACTGAATTTAATAGGAATGGGGGTCACACATATCAACAGCATAGGATGGGTGGTAGGGCAGGATCAAGGAGAGGTAGAGTAATATATAACTCTTCTCGCTCTAGGGGTCAACCAAATCAACAAATAAGATACCAACCCACAGTCGACCATCCCTACCCCCCTGCCCAATCTGCAGCAGCTCAGAATAGAGATGATGAGCTGGTACAGTTGGAGCAGGTTTTTCAGGTAGGACACCATCCCCGGGAAGGGGGAGGTACGAATCCACAGGGACCCCAACAAGGGAGATACCCATCCCGCCAGACAAGAGCCCCGTCGAAATACATACCGTCATAAACCTATCTAACCACATCTTAAGTAATTACGAGGAAAGAGTGCTATCACTTGGTCTGGGTTTTGTACCCACAGTAAACTTTAATTTATTCAAGACAATGTTGGATTTAAATAAGTTTATTCGTAATTTGACGTTGCGTAAACACTTTTCAAGGGCAAACACAGACCAAGAGATAGCAACTGGATTCACACCAACTCAGGGGGGTCCTCTTCAGGAACTAGACTTTTTGGAAACATGTGATCTTATTACCTTAAGGGAATTAGAGAGAGAGGGAACATCAAATATGGAACAGCAGAACCCAGATAGGGTTAGAAAATACAGAAATCCCTCCACATTCTACCCTATCCAAAGTAGGGGTAACATCATAGAGACCTTTTATAGAAGGGTGGAATCTGACTTAAGGCAATTAACCTTGTCACAGGTAAACACTCCGAGTAATATGTCACTGAATGAAAGGAAAGCCCTTAAGGCTTTGGAAGAGAACCCATATGTGGTTATCAAGCAGGCGGACAAGGGGGGCTCAGTGGTCCTCCTAAACAGGTCTGACTACATTAAGGAAGCCCTGAGACAATTAGAAAATGTAGAAAATTTCGAACATTTGAAACAAGACCCCACACACACTTTTCAGAGAGAACTTGTGCACCTTCTAGATGGAGCAGTGGAGGATGGACTGTTAGATGACAAGACTTCCAAATATCTTTTTGTAGAACATCCGGTCATCCCCTTGTTCCATCATCTTCCGAAGGTGCACAAGTCACTAGAGAATGTCCAGGGTAGACCCATAGTGAATGGCATAGGGTCTATGCTGGAACATCTCTCTGAGTGGCTGGATGGAATACTCCAACCCCTGGTTAAGTCTCTCCCCAGCTATGTCAGGGATTCTAAACAAGTATTGAACTTGGTAGAAAAGGTACCCTGGGAGCAGGATTTTGGGTGGCTCACTGTGGATGTTGTGTCCCTATATTCAATGATACCACATGAATGGGGTATTCAGGCAGTCGCATATTTTCTGGAAGAGGGAACTACCCACAGTGAGCCATTCATCTCCTTTGTTCTTAATGTCACTAAATTCCTGCTCTCTCATAACTATTTTCGGTTTGAGGGGGAAATCTACCTGCAGAGACGTGGGACTGCAATGGGGGCCAAATTTGCCCCCACTTACGCCAACCTGTTCATGGGTTGGTGGGAGCGATCCCACGTCTATGCGGCTAGGAACCCCTTCAGATCGAAAATCAAACTGTATATTCGCTATATAGATGATCTTCTATTTATATGGAAGGGTACTAAAGAACAAGCGCAGGATTTTGCTGACTATTTGGGCCTCAATGAGGTGAATCTAAGATTCACATTCGAGTATAGCCCAACCTGGGTACACTATTTGGATTTAGAACTAAGGGGCTGGTCCTCTGGGAGGGTATCCTCACAGGTGTATAGGAAGCCCATCTCAGGAAACAGCCTCTTACACGCCAAAAGTTGCCATCCTAAACATATGCCCTATTCAGTGGCCAAAGGCCAATTTGTGCGTATTAAACGCAACTGTACCTTATCCCAAAGTTATGCGACACATGCGGATGATCTGGAGAAACGTCTGCAACAACGGGGGTACAATAGAAAAGTTATCAAAAGAGCCAGAAAGGAAGTAGATAGCATCCCACGAGGAAGTCTCCTTCAAGACAAACAAATTCCTAATAAAAGTTCTGAAAATACACTTACCTTTGTAACAGATTACTCAGTCCAATACCCACAGATCTGTAACATAGTCCGAAATCACTTTCGGTTGTTGGTGGCAGATGATGCCCTCACAGAGACGGTGAAGAAAGGCTGTAGGTTTTCCTACAGGAGAAATAACACAATAGGTAATCTTGTTTCCCCTTCCCAATTAAAAAGAGCTACTCCAGCTACAGGTACTTCTTCCTGGCTTAGACACAGAGGAACATACAGGTGCGGATACTCACAATGCAAAGCATGTGAACACGTACAATTAGGTAACACTTTTTCCTCAATGGTCACAGGGGAAACTTTTGATATTTCCTCTTGTGTGAACTGCAAGTCCACATACTGTGTTTACCTCCTCTGGTGCGAGGAGTGTAATCTACAATATGTGGGTCTGACCACCAGGGATGTTCGCTCAAGGATACGCGAACATTTGTCCACTATCCGGGTAGGCAAGAGTAGTACCACACTAGTAACCCATTTTGTCCAAAAACATGACAAGGATTGTAGTTCACTTAAGTGGACGATTATTGAAAAAGTCCAACCCCAGAAGAGAGGGGGAGACCGCTTTAAGGTCCTTTCAAGGCAGGAAATGTATTGGATTTTCAGGCTCCAAACTAAGAGACCTGGAGGCCTGAATTCCGAATACGACTTTATCAACCATTGGTCGTGATAACATTCCAAAAGGATATGTATCCCCTGTGAGTGTCCTTGTTAGACCCATTTCCGTTTTTACTTTTGATCGGTCTAGAGATCAATTGTCAATATGTAGTATAGTCTCTAGTCATAGGCTCAGTTACAAAAATATATACAAATTAGTACATATGTACACAACTTTGGTTCTATTTTTCCATTCACATATTTCTCAATCTTTTAGGTATTGAAAAACAATTAGATAAATTTGGATTTTTTTGGCCATATCTCTTGTCATAGGCTCAATTTTGGGGTTTGAGTATATATTTATTATTTTTCATTATTATTATGTACAGACACTTTCGGATATTTGTTAGGGTGCATTAGGATCCTTTGGATGGTGTATACACATAGAATATACTTTTTTCATTATTATTTTTCATGTATCTTTATTATATTTTGTATATCTAGGTTCATGATGCAGTTTGTAAACCATATGTATACTGATCTTTTTACTGATGGAAATAATCCTATAGTAAGGTACAATTTGTTGTTAATACTTTGTAAATGAATTTAAATTTATACAAACATGATCAACCCAAATCCCCCCTTCTTGGACACTTAAAGGAATTTTGTAAGGTAATTCCAATATCTAGCAATATGCTGAATAAAATACTATATGATTTGAAACTACGATAGAGAATATACCTTTAAATTTCAATTAACTGTCCAACCTATCATGATGTAACACTGGGTATTTAAGTCAGTGTGTTTTCAATGGTTTTAGGGACTATGAGTACGGCTCTCCTAGCCGAAACACGTTAGTCTTTATTGGGGGTTACCCATACTCTCTATCGCTTAAATTCTTCGTTTTAAATGTCAAAATAAAGTTCTAAGTTTTATTTTTACTTATTGGTGCTTGGCTTATTTCCTGATTTTTTGATAATGCCATTTTACCACTAGCCAGCACTTTCTGCATAAGCCCACCGGATCTACTATCTGTGAGGAGGTAAAGGAAAGCTGTTTTTCCCTCTTCGGAAGTTTCACCTATGGTAATTTGAAACCCTACCTATACAACACAACCTTGCCAGTACTATATGACTTTTTAAACCTTCCGTTTATGCCCCCACTTTCAACTGTCAATATAAGTTCCTTGCCTTGGGTGATCAGTTGCAGCCTTTGGGGTACTGCAGGATAACGCCAGTACGCCCCTGATATCTTGAATACGCCCCTGGCCTGTTCCGGTGGTAACACGCAGGATACATCACTATACTGGGCGTTCATTGGACAGGAGCCGGGTTGACACGTTGGACACGCAACGGAACTGTTTTGTTTGAACAACCAAGCGCTACAAGCCACAGGTATTCCCCGTCAGCAGAAGGACGCCGCTCGATCCGCGGTGGTGGACAGACTGAGGTCTGGAAGAGCGTGCAAATAACTGGTGAGATACGTTTAGCTTCTCCTGTTTTATTTCTGCGGTGATATAAAGCCGTGGAGTGGTATTTTGAACTGTTGATTGAAAAGAACTCTGTCATTGTGGGAGTGTGCATTACGGAAAGGTTTATAGAACTGGATATCTTATTTGATTCATTCTTACTATCATCTGGCGGTTGTAGTTATAAAGACAATTAATCTCTATCAAAGAAATGTGAAATGGGCATGAATTGGAATAAGTCAACAATTTACTTATGAATCCTAAGGTGTAACTACTTGATAAAATCCAGAGTTTCACATTTAAAGTTTGTGTTTCCGGTCCAAACCACAGTGGGGCTTAGTATATAAAGTCTAGTTGGGACTCTCTCTTTTTTGGTTTGTCCATCTGACAAGGTGCCATAGTGTATCACAGTCCTTGGAGTGAGTTGACAGGGCATTGGCAAACACAGCCCCATTGGAGCCATCTGACAAGGTGCCATAGTATATCACAGTCCTTGGAGGGAGTTGACAAGGGCCAACACAGCCCCATTGGAGCCATCTGACAAGGTGCCATAGTGTATCACAGTCCTTGGAGTGAGTTGACAGGGCATTGGCAAACACAGCCCCATTGGAGCCATCAGACAAGGTGCCATAATAAATCACAGTCCTTGGAGGGAGTTGACAGGGCAAACACAGCCCCATTGGAGCCATCTGACAAGGTGAAATAGTGCATCACAATCCTTGGAGGGAGTTGACAAGGGCCAACACAGCCCCATTGAAGCCATTTGACAAGGTGAAATAGTGCATCACAGTCTTGGAGGGAGTTGACGAGGGCCAACACAGCCCCATTGGAGCCATCTGACAAGGTGCAATAGTGTATCACCGTCCTTGGAGGGAGTTGACAGGGCAAACACAGCCCCATTGGAGCCATCTGACAAGGTGCCATAGTATATCACAGTCCTTGGAGGGAGTTGACAGGGCAAACACAGCCCCATTGGAGCCATCTGACAAGGTGAAATAGTGCATCACAGTCCTTGGAGGGAGTAGACAAGGGCCAACACAGCCCCATTGGAGCCCTCTGACAAGGTGAAATAGTGCATCACAGTCCTTGGATGGAATTGACAAGGGCCAACACAGCCCCATTGGAGCCATCTGACAAGTTGCCATAGTGTATCACATTCCTTGGAGGGAGTTGACAGGGCAAACACAACCCAATTGGAGCCATCTGACAAGGTGAAATAGTGCATCACAGTCCTTGGAGGGAGTTGACAGGGCAAACACAGCCCCATTCGAGCCATCCCATCTGACAAGGTGAAATAATACATCACAGTCCTTGGAGGGAGTTGACAAGGGCCAACACAGCCCCATTAGAGCCATCTGACAAGGTGCCATAGTGTATCACAGTCCTTGGAGGGAGTTGACAGGGCAAACACAGCCCCATTGGAGCCATCTGACAAGGTGCCATAGTGTATCACAGTCCTTGGAGGGAGTTGACAGGGCAAACACAGCCCCATTGGAGCCATCTGACAAGGTAAAATAGTGCATCACAGTCCTTGGAGGGAGTTGACAAGGGCCAACACAGCCCCTTTGGAGCCATCTGACAAGGTGCCATAGTGTATCACAGTCCTTGGAGGGAGTTGACAGGGCAAACACAGCCCCATTGGAGCCATCTGACAAGGTGAAATAGTGTATCACAGTCCTTGGAGTGAGTTGACAGGGCAAACACAGCCCCATTGGAGCCATCTGACAAGGTGCCATAGTGTATCACAGTCCTTGGAGGGAGTTGACAGGCCAAACACAACCCCATTGGAGCCATCTGACAAGGTGAAATAGTGCATTACAATCCTTGGAGGGAGTTGACAAGGGCAAACACAACCCCATTGGAACCATTTGACAAGGTGAAATAGTGCATCACAGTCCTTGGAGGGAGTAGAAAAGGGCCAACACAGCCCCATTGGAGCCATTTGACAAGGTGAAATAGTGCATCACAGTCCTTGGAGGGAATTGACAAGGGCCAACACAGCCCCCATTGGAGCCATCTGACAAGTTGCCATAGTGTATCACAATCCTTGGAAGGAGTTGACAGGGAAAACACAACCCCATTGGAGCCATCTGACAAGGTGAAATAGTGCATTACAATCCTTGGAGGGAGTTGACAAGGGCCAACACATCCCCATTGGAGCCATTTGACAAGGTGAAATAGTGCATCACAGTCCTTGGAGGGAGTTGACGAGGGCCAACATAGCCCCATTGGAGCCATATGACAAGGTGCCATAGTGTATCACCATCCTTGGAGGGAGTTGACAGGGCAAACACAGCCCCATTGGAGCCATCTGACAAGGTGCCGCCATTGTGTATCACTGTCCTTGGAGGGAGTTGACAGGGCAAACACAGCCCCATTGGAGCCATCTGACAAGGTGAAAGTGTGCAACAGGCACAACATAAAAACAAAAAAGGCCAAATGGCAACAATAAATCCAAAAAAAGTAACATGTGGACGGAATATTCGTATCTGCGCCCTTGGAGCATCTCCGAATCCTCCACTTATGGGTCATCAGCATGACCCTCATCATTCTGTGCATTACCAGCTGCGGATTCATGCATTGACTCTAGATGTAGAACGTCAAGCACTGCATCCACAGCTGGGTATGCATGGTGTCATGCATCCTTCCCAGCAACACACTGTTCCCCAGCATGGTCTGCTCTATATGTGCTAGAGCCTCTAGCGTTAACCATGCTGAGTCACAACCTAAACTAAAATAAAGTATGAAAATTATTGTTAATTCCAGCATATAATAAAAAGAGAGCAAAAGACATTGTAATAATAAAAAGACAAATCATTATTATAATTAAATATTCTATATAGAAGATTTACACATTAAATATTTTCTTCATAGATAAACCATTAAAGGAACAGTTTACTGAAAAATGTTCTCCCCTTTAATTGGTTCCCAATGATCCACTTTACCTGCTGGAGTGTATTAAATTGTTTATAAGTATTTCCATTGTCCTTACATTGGCACCTGAAATAGTTTATTTAGCCTGTGGTATCCACACCTATCCTTAAAACTTCTGGCCTCGAGGCCAAGCTGTGTAAACACAGCAAGCAGAAGAAATTACACTCCCAGTGGGTTATAGAAGAGATAAGGTAAGAAAAAGTTAATTTTCAATTGTTCTATGCAAGTATTGGTGATTGGTATATGGAGTGATATGAGATAAAGAAGCAGGTATATTTTCAAAATGGGAGAAATTAATGAGATCTGATAATACCTACAAGTTCAAACCATTTTATTAGGTTGTGGCTTCAAAACACAAAATCAGCTAATTCATATACACAAAGAAGCCTTAACAAGCAAATCGCATACATTTTATACTCTGCAGCTGGTCCAAAAACTAATTGTAAACACATTAAGGGAAAAACTATTTTATAGTATACTGTCCGTTTAAGATCTTAACACAAATCAAAACCCTCTCAATCTTGAAAAATATATTTCTTTGGTTAATGACACACTGTGAAAAAGGGCAGTGACAAATACAAAATATTGTCATATAAACAGAATAGATATACATCTAAGCAATATCACTTAGATATTCGAAAATGTGGATCTTGATTTCACAAAACTGAAGATCGGAAACATTTAGATTAATCAAATAAAGAAAAGGTTTATCAAAACTTTTTTGATTTAAAAAAATCAATTTTTGTCTAATTATATCACTATAATGTCCCTTTAAGAAAGTATGTTATAATGTGGATTTGTAATGATACTTACATCTGTGGCTGGGAAGGACAATCTGACACCCAGGACAATGAAGGTGGGGACTGAGGTAAAAGTCTGGAGCGGGAGGGGGGAGGGATGGGATTGGGCTGCCTTTCTGGGATAGCCCGTACAGCTGGGGAGTCAGGAGCCTGGTGAGTTGGGGGCTGGGCAGGTGGGGGAGCTTTACGGGCAGAAATACGGGGAGAGCGTTGAGGGGGGCAAAGGGGCGTTTTTTGGAAGGGACAGGACAGGAGGAATGGGAAGCGCCGGGAGTTGTTTGGGGCTTGGGAGGGGCTTCTGACTGGGGAGGGGCTTCTGACTGGGGAGGGGCAGGAGGCTGATGCCCAGAAGTGGAAGGTCCATCTGAAATAGATAAAAAAATAGACATATATGATATCAATAAATATTATTATCTTGAAAGAAATAAAGATTCTAGATTAGTTAAAGTCTGGATTCTTGTCCTCATAGAATATTGATGCAAAGTAACAATAATGACTATGTTTTCGGTTATTGATTGATTGGAATCAAATAAAATTACTTAGAAGATTTAAAGGTGAATAAAACCCAATTTTTTTTCTTTCATTATTTATAAAGAGCATGCAATTTTAAACAACTTTCTAATTTACTTCTATTATCTAATTTGCTTCATTCGCTTGATATTCTTTGCGGGAAAGCATACCTAGATATGTTCAGTAGCTGCTGATTGGTAGATGTACATAGATGCCTCGTGTGATTGGCTCACCCATGTGCATTGCTATTTCTTCAACAAAGGATATCTAAAGAATGAAGCAAATTAGATAATAAAGTAAATTGGAATGTTATTTTAAATTTTATTCTCTTCCTAAATCATGAAAGAAAATGTTTGGGTTTAGTGTCCCTTTAATAGATCCTTTAAACTCTAAATGTTCATTGTTATTTTTCATGTAGCATTTCATAAATAGATTACAAATCATATTTATCAAAGACAACTTTATGTGCTAATATTTATTAATTGATAATATATTTATATTTTGTATAATATGTTGGTATGCATGTATGCATTTGAGATTGAAATGCAATAGAGTTCTTTTAGACACATTTTAAGCATATTTCTAATTTACTCCTAGTATCAATTTGTCCTCGTTCTCTTGTTTTCTTTCTTTGAAAAATAAGGCAGCTTAGCAATATTTGGTTTCAGAACCATGAAAAGCACTTGTTTATTGGTCATTGAATGTATACACCAATCAGCAAGAACAACCCAGATTGTTTCCCAAAAATGGACCGGCATCTAAACTTACATTCTTGCATTTCAAATAAAGATACCAAGAGAATGAAGAAAATTTGATTATATCAGTAAATTAGAAAGTTTATTAATATTGCATGCTCTATCTGAATCACAAAAGAGAAATTTAGTGTTCAGTGTCCCTTTAATATTAAATATTAAAATATATTTATTTGACAATGTCGCTGTTAATGAATTGTCTAGTCCATAGGTTGATGTAATGAATGGGATGGAGCATGCAATTACAATCAAATATGTAATTTAAGGATATCATCAGGATTCTTTAATAATCCTTTGCTCTTAAAGGGACATGAAACTCCAAACGTGTAATTGTATTAATTTGCATGATTCAAATCCAGCCTGTGATTTTAAAAACCTTTCAAATATACATTTTGTTTTTTAGTTTGCTTCATTGTCTTTGAAAGTTTTATTAAGGAGCAACTATGCACTACTGTTATCTGAAGACATGTGTTGAACAAATGAAAATAGGCAATTTTGTGCATCAAACAATCAGCAGGTTACTCCCAGTAATGCATTGCTGATCTTGAGCCTACCTAGATATGATTTTCAACTAAGGATAACAATAGACTGAAGCAAGGTAGATACTAGAAGAAAATTATATATTTTTAGAAAATCACGTGTCTAAATCATAAAAGTTAAATGTTGGTTTTCATGTCCCTTTAATGATAAGAAGAAATTATCAAAGCATATGAGATGTATATTTCTCTAATCTGCACATATGTAAAAATGTGTTGATGTCTAAATGTAGCCAAAAAATGTCAAGCACTACCCAGGGGAAGAATATAAAATGGGCATGACCCTAAGATTACATTAAAATGAAGATAACAAGAATCGAAGGAATATCTTCAAATACTCATACATTGAGGTTTGTATTACAATGGAATCCCAACTCTGATTTGTGATTCTTCTTTGAAAATACCAAGAAAAGAGAATTAGAGTATCCATATAAATATAGATCAATGTGAATGGATTATGTAATGTTATGTCCAAGTTTGTAAGACAAAGGTAAATTAAAATGAGACATACTATGCTGTGACGAACACGGGCTCGAGGTTCCAGCAACAACATCCATATCTGTAAAATATTCAATCAGGATTGGATATCATTAATACAAATCAGGCCATGGACACGAACAATCAGATTTTTATATTCTAAGTGACAAACTAAAATAAGATTTGTATTCACGTGAGTTCATTGTTTCCTAAACTAATGTATAAATAAAGAGATCATGTATTCTTATTTTGTATCTTTTATGTTGTTGACTGTCGCTTTAAGTCATTTTGTGTCTTCTTGCATTGTCATCAATTGATAGAGATTGTTAAATTTTTATTTTGATCTTGCTAGTATAGCTTTTATAATGTAGAATATTGTAAATAAGGATACTGTATTCTTCACATATATACTAATTAACATATACATTTAAACAACATGTCTAAAGTTATGCCACTGTTACAGCAAACACATGTTCATGTGTGTGCGCAATTCTATCTTTCATGATCATTGCGCAATGATTCAAAGCGGAATTGCGCATCCGTGATTCTGAATTGATTTGGATATAGTAGTGTGATGAGTATCATTTCTAAAGACTTCAAATATATTTCAAATTGGGTGTATTACGAGATTCCAATTGAATATTTGTTAATATTGAATGATACCAATTAATATTTAGAACTGTGGTATGATTCGATAGTCAATGTATGAAATGGCGGATGATAGGGATTTCACGGATGCGCAATACCATTTTCGCTCTGTGACGCATATTCTGGAGAGCGCAAGAAACATCATTCCTATTTCATGTGTGACAATTCTAAATTCTGATATCTATACATCATATGTAACATGTGTTGTGAGATCTGTATAGGTTGAATATTTGACTATATACACATTTCTTAAATATATACTCAAATATTAATATATAAATTGAAGTCTGATATTTACCTGGTTCAGTCTCTAGATTTTCTTCTCCCAGGTCATCGGATGGAGAAGCAGCTGCACTGGCCTCCGGGTCGGGACTTTCCGATTAAGCAGCTAGGAGGGAAGGAGAAGTTGAGGAGTGAGCGGATCTAAATCTTTTGGGGACCCGGAGATTGAGGAGGGCCAATAAAGTCACCTCATAAGGTTGCAGGTACAGTTTCCAAGGGGGTGGATCCTGCTTTCCATCCCTCTGATGGGCTATTACCCACTCCCATATTTGGTTGACTTTATTGCTTACCCGCAACCTCATATCCCAGAACCTCTGCATGATTTGATCCGTGGTCCTCTGGATGCCACACACCAACTTAACATCATTGGTGACAGACAACCAGAGGGCCTTCCCAATACTCTGCTTCGTCAACTACTTCTTGTTCCCAAACAGCTGCGGATAGAAGTCCTCGACAGTGTTGACCAGTGCTGCACTCTCCAATCGTGAGAACCTGGGAGACGTCATGCCTGCTAGTCCAAAAAAATATATAATATATCTCTATATATATATATAATATATAAACTGCCAGCAGGCATTAGAGAACTGACAAAAATGGCAACGTGTAATGGACTTTTATATGGTGAAGTAAACTTGATATGCACCACAGGACATGGTATCTGTACATCTGATTGGATAAACTTTTGAAATTTTGTTATCATGTCTGTGAGGCCATACTGACTCCAGTTATGTTTGTGTTATGAACTCTGATTGGCAGTACCTTAATGTTTCATATCTTTGTAACTTCCATACACATACCTCCGGGGGGTGCTGTCACTAGATTTTTCATGTAGACTTATTTGTAATTCATGGGACTGTTATGCGGATATGTGTGACGCAGATTTAAGATATGTGATCCGTTAAATATTAATTTTACATTTGATCTCTATTTGATTTTTATTAAATATAATCCAGTCACATTAGTAAATGTTTTACACATTTCATTTTTTTTTATTGAGGTATATCATAAGCCATCATCCAATGTTACTTAACATGCTCCAAATACATAAATACATACATACAGATGACAATAATAGAAAAAAAATAACTCAAAGACTACCAATCTATGCATGTATCGTTTAGTCAAAGTATGTACTCAAAGTCTTACAGGAAATAGAATATGTAGGGAATAGAGTGAGTACTAGAAAAATAATGATACCTCTTTTCTAAGTTGTTACATATTGAACTCGTCTTGCTCTTTATTTCCCTGAAAAACATATACTCCGCTTAGGATGATAACTTATATATAGTGTTGAAACGTGTATAATCACATTTAATTCTGCAAAAAGGAAACGTTAAACAAGTTGCATCTAGAAAAATAGTATTGTGAATGAGTCTTAAAGCAGTAATTCTAACTCCTTATAATTAGCTGGTATACACCCTTAACTCCTTAATGACCAAGGACGTACGCCACACGTCCTCAAAAAAAATACAGTTAATGACCGAGGACAAGTGGCGTACGTCCTTGGTCTGGAAAGCAGCTGGAAGCGATCCTGCTCGCTTCCAGCTGCTTTCCGGTTATTGCAGTGATGCCTCGATATCGAGGCATCCTGCAATAACCCCCCTTGGCCATCCGAAGCAGAGAGAGCCACTCTGTGGCCCTCTCTGCACCGGACATTGGTGGCCGGTATCGTTGGTGGGTGGGATCAAGTCTGGGAGGCAGGTGGGCGGCCATCGATGCGCCGATTGGAGTGGAGGGGGGCGGGATCGGGGGCGGGACGGGCGGGAGCGCGCGTGCACGGGGGGCGGCGGGCGGGCGCGTGCATGGGGCGGGAGCGGGAGGGAACCGCTACACTACAGAAAAATAACTGTAAAAAAGTGAAAAAATAAAAAGTTTTAAAAGCTGTAAATAAACAGCTAAGGGATCTGGAAGGGGTGGGGGGTTGATCTTGGGGGGGGGGGGGGAAGCTACACTACAGAAAAGGGCATTTTTTTTTAAAAAAAGGCACATTTTTTTACTAAACTGTGGCTAAGATGGCGCCCATTAAGGCAGAGGGGGAGGGTTAGAGAGCTGTTTGGTGGGGGATCAGTGAGGCTGGGAGCTAAGGGGTGATCCTACACAGCAGCATATGTAAATATGCTAAAAAAAAAACACAAAAAAAGCCCAAATATAGCTTTTATTTTAGTACTGGCAGAGTTTCTGCCAGTACTTAAGATGGCGGGGACAATTGTGGGGTGGGGGAGGGAAGAGAGCTGTTTGGGAGGGATCAGGGGGTCTCGTGTTTCAGGTGGGAGGCTGAGCTCTACACTAAAGCTAAAATTAACCCTGCAAGCTCCCTACAAGCTACATAATTAACCCCTTCACTGCTAGCCATAATACACGTGTGAAATGCAGCGGCATTTGGCGGCCTTCTAATTACCAAAAAGCAATGCCAAAGCCATATATGTCTGCTATTTCTGAACAAAGGGGATCCCAGAGAAGCATTTACCACCATTTGTGCCATAATTGCACAAGCTGTTTGTAAATGATTTCAGTGAGAAACCTAAAATTGTGAAAAATTTTACGTTTTTTTTTAATTTGATCGCATTTAGCGGTGAAATGGTGGCATGAAATATACAAAAATTGGCCTAGATCAATACTTGGGGTTGTCTACTACACTACACTAAAGCTAAAATTATCCCTAAAAGCTCCCTACATGCTCCATAATTAACCCCTTCACTGCTGGGCATAATACACGTGTAGTGCGCAGTGGCATTTAGCAGCCTTCTAATTACTAAAAAGCAACGCCAAAGCCATATATGTCTGCTATTTCTGAACAAAGGGGATCCCAGAGAAGAATTTACAACCATTTAAGCCATAATTGCACAAGCTGTTTGTAAATAATTTCAGTGAGAAACCAAAAGTTTGTGAAAAAATTAGTAAAAAAGTGAATGATTTTTTGTATTTAATCGCATTTGGCGGTGAAATGGTGGCATGAAATATACCAAAATTGGCCTAGATGAATACTTTGGGATGTCTACTAAAAAAAAATATATACATATATACAATGGATATTAAGAGATTCCTGAAAGATATTAGTGTTCTAATGTAACTAGCGCTAATTTTGAAAAATAATGGTTTGGAAATAGCAAAGTGCTACTTGTATTTATGGCCCTATAACTTACAAAAAAAGCAAAGAACATGTAAACATTGGGTATTTCTAAACTCAGGACAAAATTTAGAAACTATTTAGCATGGGTGTTTTTTGGTGGTTGTAGATGTGTAACAGATTTTGGGGGTCATAGTTAGAAAAAGTGTGTTTTTTTCCATTTTTTCCTCATATTTTATCATTTTTTTTATAGTACATTATAAGATATGATGAAAATAATGGTATCTTTAGAAAGTCCATTTAATGGCGAGAAAAACGGTATATAATATGTGTGGGTACAGTAAATGAGTAAGAGGAAAATTACAGCTAAACACAAACACAGCAGAAATGTAAAAATAGCCTTGGTCCCAAACGGACAGAAAATGGAAAAGTGCTGTGGTCATTAAGGGGTTAAACTATGATATTTCCAAAAGGTGCGGGGGGGGGGGGAAAGGGTACATTAGGGGGAAAGATAATTAAAAATTAATAATTTCCTCTCTACTCACCAAAAAACTCTGACCACCTTTCCCATATTTTAATATGTAAATCAACCTTCCCTACATATGCTTCCATCTTTTTCATATATGTGAGTTGATCTATTACATTCTGAATAGTAGGGGGGGAAGTCTGCCTCCACCCCCTGGCAATAGTCAATTTGGCTGCTGTAAATAAAAGAATAAGAAAACTTTTTCTCAGCGGAGACAATCTGGGAAAGTGCATATGCAAAAGGATAACCGCTGGGCTAAATGGTAAATTATAACTGAGATCACCCAATAACCTCACGCAGGTTCTCCAAAAGGGTCTGATCTTAGGGCACTCCCACCACATGTGCATCCAAGTGCTTATTTGGCCGCATTCTCTCCAACAAACTGGAGATGTGTCAGCATAAAATTGGTTTAAACGTTTAGGCACTAAATACCACCTGTGTACTACTTTATAATGAATCTCGTATAAAGTTGAGCAATGAAGAAACTTCTTGGCTAGCGCTATCTCCCTGAGCCACTTCTTAAGATTAAACTTCTCCCTTAGGTCTCTTTCCCATGCTACTTGTGTACTAGTCTTTGTTAATGGTAGTCCTTCTATCAGACAAGAATACAGGTATGACAGCAATCTCCAAGGCTTGTTATTAGACAACCAGCAAACTTCCCATAGTGTTTTTTCTCTCATCTCATTGTTTAGCAGACCCCAATTCTGTATAAAGCTAAGAAGTCTAAATGTTTCAAAGTGATATTTACCTATTTATCGAAACAAGATCTGACAACCTCATATTAATTGGAATGATATCTCTCTCTACCTCTCTCCATCTGTGGTCAGAGTCTGCAGTACTCCAACCCATAATATGAGAGAATCTAGCCGCATCATGATATGTCAGGATATTTGGTAAGGCTAAACCCCCATGTTTTATCCCTCTCTGTAGAATGTGACCAGAAACCCTCGGCTTCTTGCCCTTCCAAATGTATGATGTCACCATACTTTGTAGCCTGTTAAGTATTGATCTTGGTACTTGAATAGGTATGCAACGAAAAATATATGTAATTTTTGGTAGAAACCACATTTTTATTGTTGCTATCCTCCCAGACCATGAGATTTCTGAATACTCCCATGATTCTAATACTTTTTTAAATTCCTGAAACCTGTCTGAGAAGTTCTTAGATATCATTATAGACATATCTGGGCTCAGGTACACTCCCAAGTGTTTTAGACTATTATCCATCCACCTGAAGTCATATAGGCCTCGAATATTTTTGATTACTAGATGTGGCATTCCCACTGGAAGGGCCTCTGTTTTAGTTAAATTTAATATATAGAAGCTAAGAATTCCGAATTGATTAATTAGTTGCATAAGAGCCGGCAAAGAGGTCTGGGGGGAGGTCAACATAAGGGTCACATCATATGCAAAAAGCGCAATTTTATGTGTTGAATTTCTAAATGTTACTCCCTCAATTCTATTGTCTTCCCTAATGGCCTGTGCCAGTGGTTCAATTGCAAGAGCAAAAAGTAAGGGCGACAAGGGGCATCCTTGTCTAGTACCATTGGACACCATAAACTTTTCAGATTGAAAACCTATCCCTCTCACTGATGCTTTAGGGCATTAATATAATGTTCCCACTGCTTTAATAAATTGGGTCGGCAGGCCAAAATACCGAAGTGTCTCCCAAAGGTATTCCCACCTCACCTTGTCAAATGCCATTTCAGGGCAAGGAGGGTTATCCCATGCTTCTTGGCTTCTGACATTGTGTGAACTATCCTTCTGGTATTATCGGGTCCCTGTCTGCCGGGAATGAACCCAACCTGATCTCCATGTATCAAGGTTGGTATAACGTTCGCTAAACAGTTGGACAATATTTTGGAATATATCTTTGTGTCTATATTAATCAAAGAGATGGGTCTGTAACTGCCACAATCCCCTGGATCCTTGTCTGGTTTTAATAGAGTAATTATAGAAGCCTCTAAAAATTCTGGGGTAACTTTAATTGTGTTCATCATATAAAGATCTGTAAAATTTACAAAAAGCTAATCCTACATCCCTAGGTGAGGTGACTACAGCCAATCCCTGTTTTATAGCAGCTATCCTTCTCTGTGCAGTTCTATTACGCAATTTGTTTGCTAGAAATGTAGTAGGTTTATTGTTGCAATAATAGAAATTTATCTAAAGTTCTCTGAACTCTGAGAAGCTCTAGCTCCCGAATTTGCTCTTTCAGTAACAGAATCTTAGCATTGATCTCATGAGAATAGCTATCAGAAAGTTGAGTCTAACGCGCTCGCAGTTTGCATGTTAATTCGGCTAAAGTACCCCCCCTTTTCTTCTTTTCTCGAGCTGCCAATTTGATATAATGTCCTCTCATATATGCTTTGAGAGTAGCCCATAAATCTTGGGTGCTTATTTGATGGTCGTCATTTAATGTTAAAAATTCTGTCATGGTTTCTAAGGATTCTGTTACCCTAACAGGAGACTGGATTAACCAAGTATAACCCTCATTTGGCATAATAGGTCCTATATCAATTGTTACTGAATTATGATCTGATCAAGATATTAGGATTATTTTAGAGTTAGCTAGTTTGTCTAGTAGTTTAGCTGTAATAAAAAATGTGTCTATTCTCGAATATGACCTGTGAGGGTTCGAGTAAAATGTATAGTCCCTCACCAATGTGTTGTAAGCTATCCAAGCATCGTACAGTTGGAATTGGTATGTCACTCATCTAAAAGCACTAGTTTTAGACTGAGAAGATCTATCTATTTTAGCTGAGGGAGGCACTAATCTGTCTATATCAGGGTCCCAAGTGAGGTTGAAGTCTCCCCCCAAACATAATTCTCCCTGTCTGATACTCATTACATGTTTAAGTATTTTTTTGAGGAACTAGTGTAAATAATACATTATTAATTTTACAAACTAATACAATAAATATTGCCTGAGGATCACATTCACTATAGATTTCCTCAAAGCTCAATGAGTCCCTAATCAGTATTGCTACGCCTCTTGATTTCATGAGGTGGGAGGCCCTAAAAATGCGTGAGTAGTTGCAAAATTTAAATGTCTCACCCTTCGACTGCAGTCAGTGGGTCTCCTGAATAAATGCCACATCAATATTGTTGCTTCTCAACTGATTAAGAAGGAGACTCCTCTTAGCCAGCGTATTTAGCCCCTGAGCATTGTGTGAAAAAAATGCATGCCAGCCATACTGGGGATACAAAGAGGTGATAACAAGTGGAGAGAGGAAAAAAAAAAAAGGGTGGGTGGGAACAGTAGAGGAAGTGGAGTACTGGGAAAAGGGGTGGCTAAGGGGGAAAGAATAAGTAATTATTGTGGAGATACCAACTACACTCTAGTTATTCCACCTTTGGTAAACTTTTTATCTGTAAAATCTCAAAACTCATAATCAACTAATAATTGATTTTACATTTATACATACAGTGACTCTTAATTTCTATGTAATAATAAAGCAACTTGTATTAATAAAACAAAACAATATTAGCGGATAAATACCGCTCTATTATTCAGCAAAGAAGGGTAAACAAAAACTAAGAAGTGTGAACATGAATTCTCTTGTTTAGGTACAACTTCAGTTAACTTCTTAGGGGGGAAAATTTAAAGGATAAAAGGGTATATGTGAGAAGGGAAGGGAAAGGAGGGGAGGGGGGCGGAATTCACCAAGAAACTGAAAATGAAAATAAGTGCGCCACAACTCTTCTGATTATAACAAAGTTATTTAGAGGTGTTTAACTAACTCTTACCCACTATGAGCAACTAGAGCTAAATAAGTTGTGGTCTTACCAATTTTACCTTACAGATAAAGGTGAAAAGGTTTAGTAACAATCTGCCTCAGCAGGGAATTGGAGAGCTCAAACCAGCACTATAGTGCTATGTATTGAAAAAAAGAAATAAATAAAAGTAAGGGTATATGGGTATTAAGGGGGAGGATCTAGGTGGGGGAAGTCCCACAGCCACTCCGGATGATAATCTTTTCTAGATTCCACTTTAGTGTTATTATATGTAATTGCTCTCCGTCACCTATTATACACTAAAGGATTCCTATGTTTACTGGAGAAAATATAGCTGTCACATGTGGAGGTTAATTAGTATTTAAGGTCAATACCTCTGTAGACAGAACAAAAGAACCATATATATATAACATAGTGTATCCTAGAAACATAACTCAATTTACTTAAACTCTATAGATCTTTTTTAATAAAAGAAACGAAAATAAGGGACAGCTCGGAACATTCCTGGTAAATCTGATTCTCTATGATGAGGAAATAATCTCCCTCATTTAGTCTATAAGCCACAGTTTTTAGAGAATATAACATACCTCGGCATTCCAGGTATCCTCCGTCTCCAATGCATTTCGGCACTATTTTAATAATATAGCAACCAGGGTAAAGAACATATCTCATAACCAACTTTATAAATATAACAGTCAAATACCTTAAGTTCTTAATGAACATGTCTCTGTGTTAACTGCTACTAGTGACAACACACTATATTATAGCTTCCAACAATGACATATTAAAGTTCCTTCATTCTCCTGAAGATGCTGGCAGAACTTTGTCCTGTTGCTGATTCAGTCTTTTTGTCAAGGGTTGCCACTCAGCTGTGGAAGGTCTTAGCTGACCAAGATGAAGTGTTTGAACTAGTCGCTTGCTGACCAAGACCCAGTGTTGTCATTAGCTTGAGAACCTGGTCCAGAGAAGATATAACATAATTCTTGCTTTTATGTTGGAATAAAAGTCTAACTGGGGATCCCCGTCTATATTTGACTCCCGCCTTTCTCAAGCTTTGTGTGATAGGGGCAAACGACCGTCTCTTAGCTAGCGTAAAGGAGGAAAGGTCAGGGAACAACTGGACTCCTGGGTATTTATCACCGAATGATTTATTAGTACATACTGCTCTCAGCAGCCTCTCTTTGAATGTAAAATAATTAAGGCGTATTATTACATCTCTTGGGTGGTCAGATCCCAGTGCTCTCGGTCTAAGGGCCCTATGAGCTCTGTCTATTAAAGTGTCCATATCCTGGAGCGGACCCAGTAGATCTTTAAATAAAGCTAGTAGGTATACTGGTAACTCGGAGGAACCTATGTCTTCTGTAATGCCTCGTATCCTAATATTGTTCCTTCTGGATATGTCTTCTATATCAGCCATCTTTGATTCCAGATCCGCGATGTTCTCTGCTAGGGTTTGTGCATAGGATAATAAATTTGCATGATCTATGGCCAGATCTTCCTGTTTTCTCTCTATTATTTCCATTCTTTCATTTTGTGAATTTAAATCCCTCCGTAAGTCTGCAACCAAGCTTCTTATTTCACTTTTGAGAGATGAATAGTGGGTATCAATTTTAGAAGATAAAGCATTAATGGAGTCCAGAACTTGTGAGTCGGAGTGTGATGGTCTCCCTTTAGTTGTGGTTCCTATTTCTGAGGTATCTTTATATAATACTTGTGAATCTCTGGATTCTTCGTCAGACCCCTCCCAGTCTGAGAGTATTCTACTATTAAAGTGGTCTGCTACCGTACGTTTAGGACCTTCCATTTGCCTTTGCTGATGTGTTTTTTCTGTTAGAGTGCGCCATCTTTGCCCAGAAATGGCTATCTGTGATAGCAGAGATGTTGATAGGCCTGAATTATGGGTTACAATGTCTTGGAATCTCTACTCTTCACTGCTCCTTCTGAATCCCAAAGCTTCTCACCCCCAACAGGTATACCAGCTATTAATGAGTTATGGCTGACTAGGTCCCCCACTCCTCTCCCATCCGTAGATTTTAGTGGGAAGGCATGGTCTGACTTATTTTACTCAAAATACTGGATCGCTTTCTTAATTATGCAACAGCTGGAATGGTTTAAAGAATGTCTCTGAGTGATGAGTCAGGTGTTAGCGCAACTCCCCAGGGAAAGTGTCCTCACTGGACCAAGTCGGAAAAGGGATTGTGGATATGACCTTCTGTTGTGCTCAACAACTCCTGTAAGGTTTATTCACTTCTCCAAAAGCACCTGTGTAGTTTTTTTATTTGGACTGTATATGTCAATATAATCAGTTTTTGGAAAATTCACCCAATGTGCAATTGGGCTAGGACAGGTAGGTGGGGAGGAAGACCCCTTGTTCTTTAAATGAGTTGTCTTTAGTTATATTGTGTGAATAACTTTTTAACAAATGTCTCCAAAACCTCTGTCTTATCTTCCTATTTGCATGGGGTTTATTCTAAATACTCCTATCCCACAGCTGATTGCCCAACATAAGCTAAAGTTAAGGGAATTTCCCCTGTGAGCGTCCTCACTGCTGCACACAAGGTAACTCAGATAAAGACTACGCAGTTAGGTATTAAAATGGTGGATTTTGCGCCATGACAGTTCCCAATGTGTGTAGTGGTTGAATCTTATCCTTACCCTTATAGCTTGGGCACCGGACACTTCTACCTTGCTTAAATTGCAGCCACTCTGAGAAGCAACCTTTCAGTATGATGTCCGTGTGGCTTCTTGACTTCCAAGTGTTAAATCCGGGGCTCAATGTCGGCTCTGTGTAAATTGCCTCACACTCCCGATAAGCCCTCCTGAACTACGATCTCCACGTTTCTGTAAGCTGCACAGCGTTGTCACTCTAGCTCCTCTGATCACTATAGCTGGATTGTCTTCAGATGTCCTACGGAGCGGATCCCCGACCCTCCGGAGGAAGAGATGGCTCTGTTGTAAGATAGTAAATCTGTCAGCTTGCCAAGCCTCAGCGTTAGTGCCGTAATACAGGGTTCAGAGTTTGTGGGTTTACAAGGATCTGTCTATAGATGAGTCAATTTATCCACTGACCTCTGCTTACAAATTATATACACTTAGATCCGTAATTCCAGACCTCTGGATAATACTTTTAAGAGATTTTTGTCTCCAAGGACATCAGAGCTCCACAGACCCACAACCTCTTCATACAGCGGTTAGCTCCGCTTCCCCATGTTTTACAAATATCGATGTTTATTCTCGATCCGGTTATTTAATCTAAATAAATTTTATTGGAAAATAGTAAACATTGTATGTATTTATTGTTTATTAAAGAAATATCATGACTTATTGAGAAGTATTGACATTGCTCTATTAAATGTATTTATAATGCACATCGATTGTGTGCTAGTGTGTGGTATTAGACTAGAATTTTTAAAGATGCGAATCTCGTGTTGCAAGATACGTTTCCCACGCTATATTTCTGAAATGCGTAATTTGTATTTATAATGGACGGAACTTGGATAATTTGTTTTTAAATATTAAAATACATGTTTGTTCATTATTAGTAAATAAACCTCGAGCTTGTATTTGTCTGAACTGCTCACATATGTTATTGGGCAACCGCGTCTTTATTTTTAAAGGGACATTACACCCAAATATTTTCTTTCATGATCCGGAGAGAGAATACAGTTTTAAAAATTTTCAATCAACTCGATCTATTTAGATTATTCTTTAGATATCCTTTATAGAAGAAATAGCAATGCACATGGTTGAGCTATCACACAAGGCATCTCTGTGCATCCACCAATCTTCAGCTACTGAGCATATCTAGATATGGTTGTAAATGAAAGTATATCAAAATAATGAAGGAGATTAGATAATATAAATACATTTTAATGTTAACAAAGATATTTTATTTCGAAATCCTGAAAGAAACGATTTGGAATTTCCGTCCCTTTAATGAGCTAATATGCAATCTTTAAATTTATCAAAATACATCTGTCTAAACATTGTAAATATACATTGTTGCCCACCCACAAATAATTAGATATTTCCCAGTAATGCTTTGCTGATCATAAACCTATGCATCTCCATTTCTCAAACTTAGGATAACATGAGAATAAAGCATATTTGTATTAGCTTCTGTATTGTTTGCCCCACTGTGAATGAAATATCTTCCAATGGCTGTATTTATACAACTTTACCTTAAAGGGACATTAAGCTAGATGTTCTTTCCAGATTTAGATGGATAATACAATGTAAAAACAATGTCAAATTTATTTTATTTTTATTTTTTATTTTATAAAATATTTTACCAGGAAAGATACATTGAGATATCTCTCGTTTTCAAGTATGTCCTGGGACATAGTTCTATTATCTCATTATATTCTATCCTGAAAATCATATCTAGATAGGCTCTGTTGCTGCTGATTGTTGGTTGCACATAGATGCCTTGTGTCATTGTCTAACCCATGTGCATTGCTATTTCTTTAACAAAGGATATCTAAAGACTGAATCTAATAAGATAGAAGTAAATTTAAATGTTGTTTTAAAAGATTTGTATTATCTCTCTGAATAATTAAATTAAATTTTGGTTTTAATGTCTCTTTAAGGACAAAACAATTAGGAATATTTGGAGTTAACATTGTAGAAATAAACTAAACTAAAGGGGAATGGAAATGCCTATAGATATTTTATATCTATCCAACAGGTAAAGAGTATAATTGCTAGAAATTATCTTTTGATATATCTATAGTAAACTGATCCTTCAAATAACTCCACTAGAGCTAAAAAGTAATCAATATGGCATACAATAACTAGCTTGGGCCTCCATTACATATGCAGCATCACCCGCAAAATCCTCCGCCGCCAGATTTTACGCAATTTTTGTATTACATATACGGCGTAGCATACAAGTTACGAGTGTATATTTCACCCTTCGGACGTATTTTTTTTACCCATAGACTAACATAGAACAGCCACGCAATTTGGTATCCAATATACTGCATAAGGACTTACGCGTTCAGAATTCAGAGAATCTACTCCATTCTTATCTCGCCACAAATTGTAGGCGCAGTAACCCTTGCACTGACTAAAAAAGCAATGTAACTCCCTGAAGGTCTAACAAACGCATGTGCAATCACATACATATCAGTGACAAATCTCAAACAGTTAAACCTCTTCTAAGCATTTATTATTTATTACTCTGACTAATCCTCCACTTCAGTGTAGTGTGCTGTAGCTCAACGAACAATCCAAACATACTGAAGAAAATGGCAGCTGCGCATGGGTTTATATATGAATTTTGAATAGCGTAATTATGTGCCGCATTTATATTTTAAATCACGGTTCATTTTTCCGAGTGTTAGCCTAATTTGCATAAAACTACTCTTTATTGACACTTTCTGTGGACAAAACACTGGCGTAAGTTATTTACGACGACTGAAATGTGTATTTGCGCACATTTCAGAAGATCGCCAGTTTGTCCTACTTACGCCAGTTTAGCATCTAATGGCGCAGTATATGTAATACCCCGATGTGCGAGGTGAAATTTCGCCAGCGCAGGTTCACATGTTTCCCACCGAAACCTGCGCCATATATGTGATCGCGCCCTTGGTATAAATGTGAAATTAACTTACGTTTTATTTAAAGATAATTTCTAAAAATAATTAAAGCTGAATAACATATATTTAGTGTAAGAATGTTTTTGGATACCTAAGAAAGATTATAGAGATTAGAATGTAAATCTAACATTAAACTACACTTTAATGTAAGTTAAACACTGTCATTACTTAATAGTGAAATGAACAAAGTTGTATAATTTATACTACATATCCTCGTTATAAACATTTTATGATTTTAACATCTATAAATGGATGTATAAATTTGGATGTATTTAACTCCAACTTAAAATTTGTAAGATACTTGACTTTAACATTATCTGAATAAGCTGTGTTGATATTTTTCATTCAATACATTAAAAAATTTTTGTATATTTGATATCAGGCATGTGCTTGTAAAATAGATGACTTTAACAGTCATGGGACTAATATTTTGTTTACATGTCAGAATATTAGATGGATATATTTCTTCTCATCTTACTGTGATAGAGATATGTCTCAAAGAATTTGTATTTAAAAAAAAAATACATAGAAAAAATATATAGTATGAAAATAAATTTATTTACAAAAAAAAAGGGAATTCATCACAGATGAAACTCTGAAAAAGAAAGAAAATAAATATTAAAAACATTAGTCATTTAGGTTATTTAATGAACACATGTCTTAACATATTCATGAAATCTAATAATTGTTAAATCATCTTGTGTCTATGCTCTAACATGTATTTTTTGTCTTGATATTAAAAACAGGTTCATACTTGAATTCTATATCTATCCATAATTTGAAATTAATCCCATTATATTGTCTAATCAATAGTTGAATTACACATTAGCATTTAAAATTAGACAAAATAATGCATATCATTTTTTTAAAATATTTTTATATTGGATTGTATGAGGAACATAATTGAATGTAATATGTCATGTCCCTTCAAATAATATACCTAAATATCAACTATAAAATGTACCCCTTTGTCTGATTGGTCAGAATCTGAGTCCTCTCTAGCTCGAAGTAGGAATAATGTATCTAAAATAAACATATTCTAATATAGGACATGTATATATTCCTAATTCTTTGAATATTCTTCCTCCTATGATTCTTAAATAGCATGCATTGTGCAAACTAACCTGGATGTATGGTCTTTGAAAGGCAATTATCTTCAAAATATCAGTTTATCTTCATTAGGTGTCTTATTCATCATTTTCAAAATAGAGGATTATGAAATACCATCTTCAAAACAAATATAAAATTAAATCTAAGTGTGTCCAACAGGATGAATCCACAGTCTTGTTCCATAGAATTGTTGCCACTTACCATGTGAACGTGTCTTTGTATGGTTTTCAAGGTCAGCACATTTGAAAGAGAATGCCACAGACATGATCACATTGGTATTCTTCAATTTCAGTCTGGGATTCTTCACTTTCAGTCTGGGATTCTTCACTTTCAGTCTTGAATTCTTCACTTTCAGTCTTTAGATGAAGTCATCTCCCTAATGGAAGAAAAAGTGTAAATCAAATAATTAATAAAAGTGTGTGACTTAGTTCTGCACCCCCCCCCCACCATTTCTGAAACTATTTATATCACTAGCTTACTAAGCGTGTGTAGCATCTTGTTCTATCAATCAAGTGTGAAGATGAGTCATACATTTTGCAGACCTAACCTCTGATGTATGACTTGGAATATGACTTGGAAGCATATAGTATTGCTAGAGGATCCCTTTCTGAGTATCCAAAAATCTAGTAATGTGTAAACTAAATACTACATTTTAAAATGTATGCCATATGATGGCTGATTGTGCAAAATACCCCCCACCTACAGTCCATACATTGGTTATACTTACCATCTGATATTTTCTTTGAAAACCAGGTGGCAAAGTCATTACAGGACTCAATGCCAGAATCATCTGATGTCTAAATTACCTATTACCTTTATTAATATTATTTTTTTTGTTTTATAATAATTTGATAAACAATCCTAACATGTTTGCACAATTTTCTACTTCTCATTTCCCTAAAATTAACACATATTCGCAATGCTCCTATATAACTTCTAGTATTTACCGTCTGAAGTGGTGGTTGATGATGTTTCCTCTGACATTGAGCCCCTCATCCTGCAATGGCCCCTCTAGAACAGGGTCGTCCTCCTCATCTTGGAGAAGGTCTCGGGGTGCCTGGATGGCCTGCAGCATCCCAGCCCACTGAGCAATGTTATACAGGACGCTGCAGGCTATAACGATCTTCGCCACCTTATTAGGGCTGTATTGGAGGGCTAATCCAGACCTGTCTAGGCATCATAACCGCATTTTGTTGAGCCCAAACATCCTCTCCACTACAGCCCTAGTCTGCTTGTGCGTCCGATTGTAGCGCTCCTGGGCCTTGTCCGTGGGGTTACGTATAGGCGTAATGAGCCAAGCCCGGCTCATGTAACCCAAATAACCTATAAATAATGAACATAACAAAATGACAAATATTAAAACTATAGTTCAAATTATTATATTAAAATACAATTCATTTGTGTACCCAAAAAATCCACTAAAATTGACATTTGCTGAAAGACAATTAGATGGTTGAAGCACATTCCATATCTGCACATTTAAGCTAGGACATGCTACATATGCGTATTTCACATAAATCAGACATTTCCTAAAAGAGAAATAAATGGTTAAATTGCATCCTAGAGCTGCCCATTTAAACTAAGACATGCTACATATCTGTTTGGAGCTAAAAATAGACATTTGCGGAAAGAGACAATTAAATGGTTAAAACACAATCTATATCTGTCCATTTAAGCTAGCACATGCTACATATGCATATTTCGCATAAACCAGACATCTGCTAAAAGAGAAAGAAATGGTTAAATTGCATCCTAGAGCTGCCCATTTAAATTAAGACATGCTACATATCTGTTTGGAGCTAAAAATAGACATTTGTGGAAAGAGACAATTAAAAGGTTAAAGTGCATTCTATATCTGCCTATTTAAGCTAGGACATGCTACATATGTGTATTTCGCATAAACCAGACATTTGCTAAAAGATAAAGAAATGGTTAAATTGCATCCTAGAGCTGCCCATTGAAACTAAGACATGCTACATATCTGTTTGGAGCTAAAACTAGACATTTGCGGAAAGAGACAATTAAATGGTTAAAGCGCATTCTATATCTGCCCATTTAAGCTAGGGCATGCTACATATGCATATTTTGCATAAACCAGACATTTGCTAAAAGAGAAAGAAATGGTTAAATTGCATCCTAGAGCTGCCCATTTAAATTAAGACATGCTACATATCTGTTTGGAGCTAAAACTAGACATTTGCGGAAAGACAATTAAAAGGTCAAAGTGCATTCTATATCTGCCCATTTAAGCTAGGACATGCTACATATGTGTATTTCGCATAAACCAGACATTTGCTAAAAGATAAAGAAATGGTTAAATTGCATCCTAGAGCTGCCCATTTAAACTAAGACATGCTACATATCTGTTTGGAGCTAAAACTAGACATTTGCGGAAAGAGACAATTAAATGGTTAAAGTGCATTCTATATCTGCCCATTTAAGATAGGACATGCTACATATGCATATTTCGCATAAACCAGACATTTGCTAAAAGAGAAAGAAATGGTTAAATTGCATCCTAGAGCTGTCCATTTAAACTAAGACATGCTACATATCTGTTTGGATCTAAAACTAGACATTTGCGGAAAGAGACAATTAAATGGTTAAAGTGCATTCTATATCTGCACATTTTAGCTAGGACATGCTATATATGCATATTTCGCATAAACCAGACATTTGCTAAAAGAGAAGAAAAGGTTAAATTGCATCCTAGAGCTTCCCATTTAAACTAAGACATGCTACTTATCTGTTTGGAGCTAAAATTAGACATTTGCGGAAAGAGACAATTAAATTGTTAAAGTGCATTCAGTCGCCTAGATTTAGAGTTTTGCGGCCAAAGGGGTGCGTTAGCTACGCTGGCTTTTTTTCTGGCCGCACCTTTTAAATACCGCTGGTATTTAGAGTTCACAGAAGGGCTGCGTTAGGCTCCAAAAAAGGAGCGTATAGCATATTTACCGCAACTTCAACTCTCAATACCAGCGGTGCTTACGGACGCGGCCAGCTTCAAAAACGTGCTCGTGCACGATTCCCCCATAAAAAACAATGGGGCTGTTTGAGCTGAAAAAAAACCTAACACCTGCAAAAAAGCTGCGTTCAGCTCCTAACGCAGCCCCATTGTTTTCTATGGGGAAACACTTCCTACGTCTGCACCTAACACCCTAACATGTACCCCGAGTCTACACACCCCTAACCTTACACTTATTAACCTCTAATCTACCGCCCCCGCTATCGCTGACACCTGCATATTTTTTTTAACCCCTAATCTGCCGCTCCGTAAACCGCCACCTACTTACATTATCCCTATGTACCCCTAATCTGCTGCCCCTAACACCGCCGACGCCTATATTATATTAATTAACCCCTAATCTGCCCCCCACAACGTCGCCTCCACCTGCCTACACTTATTAACCCCTAATCTGCCGACCGGACCGCGCCGCTATTATAATAAAGTTATTAACCCCTAATCCGCCTCAATAACCCTATAATAAATAGTATTAACCCCTAATCTGCCCTCCCTAACATTGCCGACACCTAACTTCAAACATTAACCCCTAATCTGCCGACTGGAGCTCACCTCTATTCTAATAAATGTATTAACCCCTAAAGCTAATTCTAACCCTAACCCTAACACCCCCCTAAGTTAAATATAATTTTTATCTAACAAAATAAATTAACTATTATTAAATAACTTATTCCTATTTAAAGCTAAATACTTACCTGTAAAATAAACCCTAATATAGCTACAATATAAATTATAATTATATTGTAGCTATTTTAGGATTAATATTTATTTTACAGGCAACTTTGTAATTATATTAACCAGGTACAATAGCTATTAAATAGTTAATAACTATTTAATAGTTACCTAGTTAAAATAATTACAAAATTACCTGTAAAATAAATCCTAACCTAAGTTACAATTAAACCTAACACTACACTATCAATAAATTATTTAAATACAATACCTACAAATAACTACAATTAAATAAACTAACTAAAGTACAAAAAATAAAAAAGAACTAAGTTACAAAAAATAAAAAAATATTTACAAACATTAGAAAAATATTATTCGGGCTGAATAATAGTGTTGATCCAAGCCCAAGCGGGGGGCTGAAGAGTGACGTCCATCCTCGGGCTGAAGTCTGGATCCAAGCGGCGGCTGAAGAACTCCATCATCGGGCTGAAGTCGGAAGTCCATCATCGGGATGAAGTCTTCTGTCAAGCCGCATCTTCAATCTTCTTTCTTCTGGAGCGGAGCAGAGCCATCTTCTTTCCAACCGACGCGGATCCAACCTCTTCAACCGACGCCTACTCGCCGAATGACGGTTCCTTTAAATGACGTCATCCAAGATGGCGTCCCTCGAATTCCGATTGGCTGATAGGATTCTATCAGCCAATCGGAATTAAGGTAGGAAAATTCTGATTGGCTGATGGAATCAGCCAATCAGAATCAAGTTCAATCCGATTGGCTGATCCAATCAGCCAATCGGATTGAACTTGATTCTGATTGGCTTATTCCATCAGCCAATCAGAATATTCCTACCTTAATTCCGATTGGCTGATAGAATCCTATCAGCCAATCGTTATTCGAGGTACGCCATCTTGGATGACGTCATTTAAAGGAACCGTCATTCGGCGAGTAGGCGTCGGTTGAAGAGGTTGGATCCGCGTCGGTTGGAAAGAAGATGGCTCCGCTCCAGAAGAAAGAAGATTGAAGATGCGGCTTGATAGAAGACTTCATCCCGATGATGGACTTCCGACTTCAGCCCGATGATGGAGTTCTTCAGCCGCCGCTTGGATCCAGACTTCAGCCCGAGGATGGACGCCACTCTTCAGCCCCCCGCTTGGGCTTGGATCAACACTTCCGAGGCTTGGATCAAGACTTCCGAAGACGGATCGGTGAACCTGGTATGGTGAAGATAAGGTAGGAAGATCTTCAGGGGCTTAGTGTTAGGTTTATTTAAGGGGGGTTTGGGTTAGATTAGGGGTATGTGGGTGGTGGGTTGTAATGTTGGGGGGGGTATTGTATGTGTTTTTTTTTACAGGCAAAAGAGCTGAATTCTTTGGGGCATGCCCCGCAAAGGGCCCTGTTCAGGGCTGGTAAGGTAAAAGAGCTTTGAACTTTTTTAATTTAGAATAGGGTAGGGCATTTTTTTTATTTTGGGGGGCTTTGTTATTTTATTAGGGGGCTTAGAGTAGGTGTAATTAGTTTAAAATTGTTGTAATATTTTTCTAATGTTTGTAAATATTTTTTTATTTTTTGTAACTTAGTTCTTTTTTATTTTTTGTACTTTAGTTAGTTTATTTCATTGTATTTATTTGTAGATATTGTATTTAATTAATTTATTGATAGTGTAGTGTTAGGTTTAATTGTAGATAATTGTAGGTATTTTATTTAATTAATTTATTGATCGTGTAGTGTTAGGTTTAATTGTAACTTAGGTTAGGATTTATTTTACAGGTAATTTTGTAATTATTTTAACTATTTTAGCTATTAAATAGTTCTTAACTATTTAATAGCTATTGTACCTGGTTAGAATAAATACAAAGTTACCTGTAAAATAAATATAAATCCTAAAATAGCTATAATATAATTATAATTTATATTGTAGCTATATTAGGGTTTATTTTACAGGTAAGTATTTAGCTTTAAATAGGAATAATTTATTTAATAAGAGTTAATTTATTTCGTTAGATTTAAATTATATTTAACTTAGGGGCGTGTTAGTGTTAGGGTTAGATTTAGCTTTAGGGGTTAATCCATTTATTACAGTAGCGGCGAGATTCGGTCAGCAGATTAGGGGTTAATGTTTGAAGTTAGGTGTCGGCAATGTTAGGGAGGGCAGATTAGGGGTTAATACTATTTATTATAGGGTTATTGAGGCGGGAGTGAGGCGGATTAGGGGTTAATAACTTTATTATAGTAGCGGTGCGGTCCGCTCGGCAGATTAGGGGTTAATAAGTGTAGGCAGGTGGAGGCGACATTGAGGGGGGCAGATTAGGGGTTAATAAATATAATATAGGGGTCGGCGGTGTTAGGGGCAGCAGATTAGAGGTACATAAGGATAACGTAGGTGGCGGCACTTTGCGGTCGGCAGATTAGGGGTTAATTATTGTAGGTAGCTGGCGGCGACGTTGTGGGGGGCAGGTTAGGGGTTAATAAATATAATATAGGGGTCGGCGGTGTTAGGGGCAGCAGATTAGGGGTACATAAGTATAACGTAGGTGGCGGTCGGCAGATTAGGGATTAAAAAAATTTAATCGAGTGGCGGCGATGTGGGGGGACCTCGGTTTAGGGGTTCATAGGTAGTTTATGGGTGTTAGTGTACTTTAGAGCACAGTAGTTAAGAGCTTTATAAACCGGCGTTAGCCCAGAAAGCTCTTAACTACTGACTTTTTTCTGCGGCTGGAGTCTTGTCGTTAGATTTCTAACACTCACTTCAGCCAAGACTCTAAATACCAGCGTTAGGAAGATCCCATTCAAAAGATAGGATACGCAAATGGCGTAGGGGGATCTGCGGTATGGAAAAATCACGGCTGAAAAGTGAGCATTAGACCCTTTCCTGACTGACTCCAAATACCGGCGGTAGCCCAAAACCAGCGTTAGGAGCCTCTAACGCTGGTTTTGACGGCTACCGCCCAACTCTAAATCTAGGCCTATATCTGCCCATTTAAGCTAGGACATGCTACATATGCGTATTTCGCAAATATACCAGACATTTGCTAAAAGAGAAAGAAATGGTTAAATTGCATCCTAGAGCTACCCATTTAAACTAAGACATGTTACATATCTGTTTGGAGCTAAAACTAGACATTTGCGGAAAGAGACAATTAAATGGTTAAAGCGCATTCTATATCTGTCCATTTAAGCTAGCACATGCTACATATGCGTATTTCGCATAAACCAGACATTTGCTAAAAGAGAAAGAAATGTTTAAATTGCATCCTAGAACTGCCCATTTAAACTAAGACATGCTACATATCTGTTTGGAGCTAAAACTAGACATTTGCGGAAAGAGACAATTAAATGGTTAAAGTGCATTCTATATCTGCCCATTTAAGCTAGGACATGCTACATATGCGTATTTTGCATGAACCAGACATTTGCTAAAAGAGAAAGAAATGGTTAAATTGCATCCTAGAGCTGCCCATTTAAACTAAGGCATGCTACATATCTGTTTGGAGCTAAAACTAGACATTTGCGGAGAGAGATTGACAATTAAATGGTTAAAGCGCATTCTATATCTGCACATTTAAGCTAGGACATGCTACATATCTGTTTGGAGCTAAAACTAGACATTTGCTGAAATAGAAAGAAATTGTTAAATTGCATCCTATAGCTGCACATTTTCCACATTACACAAACAACTGTTTTTGAAGACTACAGTGACAATTGTCTAACTAATTAACCATGTTGTGCACATGTACTCACCAATGAGCCACCCAGGGGGAAACTGTCTGCCCTCAAACTGCCGCCACGAGGATGCAGGCATCATGACAAGCCCCGCTGAATTTCGCTCACACCTGCATAATCCGCATCCGTGCGTCGCAAACAAACTGCACGTTCAGACTATGGAAGTGTTTGCGATTTCGGAAGGGCAAGTCATCTTCTGGAGCACGCAACGCAATGTGGGTGCAATCTATTGCTCCCAAGACATTTGGCATTCAAGCTTTTGCAAAGAATTCCCTCTTCAGGCGCCTCCAATCGCCATCATTTGGAGGGAATCCTATGTAACGCTTACTGACTCGTACCATTGCGTCCAGAAAGTTGTCAAAAACCACAGAGAAGGTACCCTGAGACAGCCCATGCATGTACCCCTCTCCGGATTGAAAACTTCCGGAGGCCAGGACGTGTATGCAACTTAGCATCTTGGTCATGCCAGGGATTGCAGTTCGCATATGTCTACGTGGCTCCATATGAGGTTTAAGAACATTGTAAAGGCAAATGAGCTGTTCGCGATTGAGCCTATACTTGTCATAAACCTCGAAGTCACTCATGTTATCCAAGGTGGGCCTCACCCTGTGAACAGGAGGACCTCTAACCAAATGAGCCCTTTGTCTCTCTTGGAGATGGCGAGCCCGCCTGATTCTATTGAACACCACTCATGCAACAGCACCAGCAGCAACTAACTGCGGATCACCCATATTTGCCAAGCTAAGCAGCACAAAGCCAAACAGCAGAGCAAACATACAAGGAGCAACAAGGTATGCAAAAACACAAAAGCGATTTGATACAATGTCGATCACAAGGGACGCTTTGGCCTTGTTGTTTGGGGGATTTATAGTGCAATATGTCCAATGGTAGCGTGTTCGTAATGATTGCTGATTGTATACACTTGATTGTATGTGAGCGGCGCAAATGCTTTCAAAGTGGGCGTTTTTTTAGGTGTTTGCTGAAATTTTGTTTCCCCCCCATCAATCGCAATGTGAAAGTGTAAAATCTAACATATACAGTGCATCTTCGTAATGTTTGTTCATATGCGTAATAAATACTTATTAAACACGATCCTATAGTTAAAAGCACACGTCCATGCTAACATGAATGAAAGTGCATAGTTGTGTATAATGTGTGCATAGACAAGGCATAGAATCAGATCGATCAATGTTGCTGCAATATTGTTTCTAAACGATAAAGTAACTGCTGACATCTGTAATATTCTATATATAAGTGATTGGCGAGATGTCAATATTTTATGTGTCCCATTGTAATCACAATAATAATGAAGATTTTCCGGCTGACATCTGTAGCATTGTATATATAAGTGATTTGCGAGATGTCAATATTTTACGAGTCCCTTTGAAATCACTATAATAATGAAGATCTTCCAAACTCTCATTTACGTTTATGTAGTATTGAGTGAGAAACTTCTGAAAGGGGCGGTACAGTCCAAAAGCTGTAATCTGTATGGTTGAAGCTTATAACGATGTCATCATATTAGCAACCTGCCTGTCTAGTTTGCAAATCCTCATTCTGTTGTATTTTACAACATTATACTTGTGTGCTGATTAAAATATAAATGTGTGCTTTGTTGTTGTGTGATGCGTGTTATGTACATCTATGTATGTATGGTGATTCTCTCCCACATATGCTGACTTATATAAAGCAGTATAGCATTGTTGTTCCTTCCAAAAAAGTGACAGCTGTAATATGTTCTAATGAAAAGTTCTTATTGTATGTAATTCCTAATGGTATATTATGAGTGAATCGTGATGTTAAAGGGACACTAAATCCATATTTTATGTTTCGTGATTCATAGAGAGAATCTAATGTTAAGCAACCTTCCAATGTAGTTGTATGATGTAAATGTGTTCATTGTTTATATATGTTTTTTGGCCAGAATATCAATGCACATGTATGAGTCAATGACAAAAGGCATGTATGTGCATTCATCAATCAGCATCTGTTGAGCCTATGTATATATGCTGTTCATCCAAGCATATGAGTTGAATAAATGATAGGCTATAATAGAGGTAAATGAGACGTGTTTGCAATTGTCTACTGTTTGTGAATAATGAAATGTAAAAATGATTTTTTTTGTCCATTTAAATATGATGTAATTTTTCAAACCGATTTCGTATTGATGATGGTGATTTGTAGTTGATCTAATGTAATTTCCTTTAAGAATGTGATGTTGTAGTGATGTTCACACAAGTAAAAGCCATAACTCCATAGGGAAATAGTAATTTCTTGATCTATTTGTCATAGCGGGACTAACGTAAGAAAGAATGAGTTATTACCACAATTGTAACGCTGGTATTACGAGTTTTCAAGTCTACGCATTTTGTATGCATTAGGTAAATCTTCTGGTCGCGTGCACGAGCACGTCTTCCCCATAGAAGTCAATGGAGGAGAAAAATGTGTTGAGAAATAAAATCCAACACTTGTTTTGAGCGTAAAGTGAGTGACGTCATGTTCTTGTGTGAAAAAATAGCTAAATCGTGTTTATTTCCTAATAAAAATCTGATTTGTGTAGGTAATGTGCTGTATATTGTTTGTATGTATCGATTAGTGTATGTATGTGATAATATTTGTAGTTAGATGTAGCTAAATGAGTATATATTCCCATCTGTCTATGTAAGTCAATGTAAAATGGATTTGTGTGGCTTTTTTTTCAAACACCCGAGATCTCGTAAATTTGATCCGTTCTAGTTTGACATGAAAATGTAAAATCTAAAAAATAAATATTGTGTAGTGTTTGCATGAGTGTAAGTGTACTTTGTGTAATGTTTTTTAAGTGATTCGTGGATGTTTTTGTTAGCGGTATGTGATTAACTACTGGGTCTGGGTTTACGTTAATGATTTGATTGGAGATGGTTATTTTTGTAGCGTTACGTTTTTCACTACCAGCAGTAGTGAAAAAGCAGCATTAGGAGGCTTTTTCACGCATTACGCACAACTCGAAAGTTTTTTTGATTTTTCTTGGTAAGAGAAAAATTGTCCTCCAGGGTTGAATTATCTTCTTGAGAGGATCAGACTGATATACTAAAGGTATAGGTAGACTGCACCTTGAGTGCTACTGTGAAACAAACAAGGAGGTTTTTACAGCTGATCTTTATTATCAGATGTTTGCATCCCTCTATTTTCTTTTATTAAAGGGCCATAATACCCACATTTTTAAACACTTGAAAGTGATGCAGCATAGCTGTAAAAAGCTGACTATAAAATATCTCCTAAACATCTCTATGTAAAAAAGAAAGATATTTTACCTCAAAAGTTCCTCAATAGCCACATCCCATTGTAAAGGACTTCTAAGCAGCATATTAGTGTGTCTGTCCTGGGACAGCTTAGGGGATGAGCCTCGTGAACTCTCATATTATTTCACCAATCAGGTAAAGGAAGCTTACTATGAAATCTCATGAGAGTTAAGTCAAATCTCATGAGATCACAGTAAGAGTTCATGACCTCAGCACTGCTGATGCTGATTGGCTGCAGTTCATTTCTTCATTTTTTTTTTTTTTTACCTGCAGCTGGGATCAGCTGAGTATAACTTTTTACACAGAACTTACTCTGCTGAGCTGAGGAAATTGTGAGGTAAAATATCTTCCTTTTTTACATAGAGATGCTCAGGTGAAATTTTCCTGTCAGCTTTTTACAGTTATACTGCATCAGTTTCAAGTGATTTAGCCTATGAGTATTATGTCCCTTTAATGTTTTTGGAAGGAAATGTTGATAGATTAGATTGGGGACAATGTTCTCTGTACAGTAATTAATAAATGGGAAATCATCTTCTGAAAATGATTGTAACACTACATAACAGAACTTAGGTTGCCTTTTTAATTTTATTTTGGTCGTCATTATTTTTTTAATATATGAATATTTATGCTTAGAAAAATATAAAAAAAGTTAAACAACCCTTTTTTAAGAAACGCTTTAAAAATCTGTCTATAAAACCTAAAATACAATTTATTTAAGTTTCTTAGAGTTGATGAAAAATCTCATCTTGTATATTCTTGACTTGTGCTTCTAAGTGTTCATTATTGGTTTCTTCTGTAACATTGCTGGTGTATATTTTATAAATTTCTAAATGTTAACGGTAAGAGGTCTTAGGGGCAAAAGACATACATGAATGCAGGCCAAAAATGAAATTTCCAGCTCAGCATGTGCTGTCATAATTATTGTAATAGAACGATAGGTGATCAAAGGCCAGTGTTATAATACACAAGAGAAAATCATATGGTTTAATAGCCATCACAATGTAAAATAATGGAAAAGACGTTGAGGGACAAGCTAAAAGAGATCATTATAGTGTTAAACTATGAAGAAACAGCAAGCACACCTTGTTGAGATTGAGAATGTCAATTCATACAACATAGTTTATCCTGATTTCGATAGACCTATAGCAAAGTGTTTTAAGTACAGACATTTCATACTACAGCAGAAACCTACAGGGTGCTGATAGCAGAGGAAGGATTGAAATGTTCTCCTTTCTTCTTGTACAACTGCATCATGTTACCTCCTGCTGTTGCTAAGCGTTCAGGCTGTCACTATTAACCACTTGCATTTTTAAAGGTAATAATTGGATGGAAACGTGATCAACAGCGTCTGTCTGTACAGACAAGACTGGTCAGTTTATTTCCAAGTACTTGCCTGGTTCTGTTAAAGCACTGCTTATTAATATCTTGAAACAGTGGCGTTGCCTAAATAGCAGGCTGATTTATTTCAGTTACATTGTAAAATATTGCAGGTTTTGTATGCCCACGTTTTTTTTTTCCTTTCAGAGGTATAAAATTGGCACTGTGGAGGCTGCATTACATTTCCATCCTTATCCCTGCTTGTTATAGATGTAAACTGCATGTTAAGCTTTATTAGTTCAAAGTAAAATAATATAACCCATTATTATAATCTAATATCTCAATAGTTAGCCATGGGATGTGTGTTTACATGTGGTCTAAGAGAAGGATATGTCAAAAGCCATTTTGGCCATTTCAGCTATGTTTCCACCTCCACAGTTCGGTTTCAAAAATCAAATAAAGTCTGAGTTCTATTTTTAATATTTCTTTTATTTATAAATTGTTGCCTCTGAGTTAGGGTTGCCAACCCTTCCTTATTTCAAGGGATCTCCCTTATTTGCCTAAACCTTTTGACAGTCTCCCAGGATCTATTATTTATCTGCTCTACCTTATTTTTTCCAACATGTAAAATCTTGATTTTAAATGTTTAATATTGTACTTTTGTACTCTTATTTAGTTAATTATTTTGATGTACTCGCACTGTACACAACCAGAAGTAACCTTTTGGGTTGGCACATGTATTACAAGTTGAAAGTAAAAGGTTTGTGCTTGAGCAAAAGACAACTTGAGATAACTTCAGGACTTAGAATATCATGACCGCTTTATCTTCTTTTCCCCATAGACTTCAGTGGAGAGAGCAAACTGGAAAAAAAACTCACTGCTCGCACTAAACCCGACAAGAGTTAAACCTATAGCGCTAAGCCAAAGGGAGTTATAAATATTTTACATTCCAGCAGCAGGCAGTAGACTTACAGAACTAGGTAGGTAAGCCTGATAGAACATAAACTTCAATAATACACCTCCAGGTAGGGGAAGAAGAAGGCGATAAGTTTCTAGAGCTCCTTGGACACAGCAGCCAGCAGCTCCCTGAGATTTTGTCATTGACAGAAGATGACTGCCACAGAGCAGGGAGGGCAGGACAAGGCATGGCATCAGCAGGCAACAAACTTACTGAACTAAATAGGTAGGCCTGATGACATAAACCTCAAAAATACACCTCCAGGCAGGGCAAATGGTGACTGCAGCGGCCAGCAGTTAACTGAAGATTTGGCATTGACGGATGATGACCAGCACAGAGAGGGTAGGAGCAGGAGTGCCCACAGCAGGCAGCAGATTTACCAAACTAGGAATTTAGGTCTAAACTGTGCATAAATCATAAAAAATCTCCTCCAAGGGAGGAGGAGGACAACAGGTACCTAGAGCCCCTTGGACACAGCAGTGATCAGTTCCCTAAAGTTTTAGGATTAATAGAGGATGACCACCACAGAGCAGGGAGGGCATGAGCATGAGTGGCCATAACAGGAAGCAGACTTACTAAACTAGGTAGTCCTGACAGTAAATAAACCACAAAAATACACCTCCAAGCAAAGGGATTTGGAAGGAAACAGGTGCCTGGAGCCCCTTGGACACAGCAGCCAGCAGTTTCCTGAGGATTTGGTATTGACAGATGATGACCACCACAGAACAGGGAGGGTGGGGGCAGGAGTGGCAGCAGCAGGCAGCAGACTTACTGAACTAGGTAGTTAGGTCTTACAGTATATAAACCTCAAAAATACACCTCCAGGGGAGGAGGAGGACAACAGGTGCCTAGAGCCTATTGGACACAGTAGCCAGCAGTTCCCTGAGGATTTGGCATTGACAGATAATGACCACCACACAGCAGGAAGGACAGGAGCAACAGACTTACTGAATTAGGTAGTTAGGCCTGACAGTACATGAACCTCAAAAATACACTTCCAGGTGAGGAGGAGGGCAATGGATACCTAAAGTCCCTTGGACACAGCAGCCAGCAGTACCCTGAGGATTTGGCATTGATGCATGACCACCACAGTAGCAGCAGCAGAATTACTTAACTTGCTAGATAAGCCTATCAGTAAATAAACCTCAAAAATAAACCTCCAGGCAGGATAGAAAAAGGGCAACATGTGCCTAGAGCCTCTTAGACACAGTGGACAGCAATTCTCTGAAGATTTGGCATTGACATATGATGACCACCAAAGAACAGGGAGGGAAGGGGCAGGAGTGGCAGCAGTAGGGTGCAGTGGCAGCAGCAGGCAGCTGTCAGGGTTTTTTTCCCTGTTGTGTTTGCCATGTGCTGCTGGCAGCCATTTTACCCACCTCTCTTCCTGACTATGGTGCATTGTGGGGGATGCTGCTCAATTCCTGCACTTCCTTTTATGGCCAGACTGGTGTGCATCATCCATGTGAGACAGGATGCAGTCTCAGAATTGTGATGTCATCACTTATTATTTAAAGGGCCTCTGTTCAGTATGTTTTGCCTTTGCGTTGTCTCAGACCTGTTTGTGAGAGTTCTTGTGTACTACCTGGCTGCCTGACGTCCTTCCTGGTTCCTGATCCCTGGCTTGTTCCTGACTCTGCTGTTTTCCTTGTTCCTGATTCCGGCTCGTCTGACTATTCGCTTTGGCTCCTGACTCGGCTCGTCTGACTACCAGCACTGGTTTTGATTCCTGGCTTGTTATTTGACTTGTGGACTTTTTATTATTTTTTGCTATTAATAAAGGTGTGATTATTTTTGCACTTCTCGTCTCAGTATGATTCCTGGCACCCTGACATTACGCAAAGGCCATGAATCCTGATGGTGCTAATAATCCACCTTTACCTGCCATCATTTCCAGGATGGATGTACAGGATCACCGCTTGGATAAATTTGCACTAGCCCTGCAAACCCTGCTGACTCGCACTGCACATTTGGACCAAAGTGTCCCGCAAGTTATGGCCAGGAGCATGTCCGGTTCTGCACCTCTACCTCAGTGATATGGAGGCGATCCTATTCAGTGCAGAGGGTTTATGAACAAGGTGGGCACTTACTTTGAGATGTTACCTCAGGCATTTCCCTCTGACAGAGCTAAGGTGGGATTTCTCATCTCGCTACTCTCTGACACAGCTCTTGCCTGGGCTAATCCCTTGTGGGAGACTAATAAACCTGTGATTTCAAATTACCCTGAATTTGTGGCCTCCTTTCAAAGGGTATTTGATGTTCCAGCTTGCTCCTCCTCTGCTGCTAAATGACTCATGTCCATTCAGCAAGGTACAAGATCTGTTGCTCAGTATGCTATTGAGTTCCGTACGCTTGCCGCAGAGGTAGGTTGGAACAATGAAGCCCTTGTTGCCGCCTTCTTTCATGGACTCTCTAATGCGATTAAAGACGAAGATGCTGCAAGAGATTTACCAGAGGATTCATTTTGAAACCCTCCAGTTCCAGGTGATAAACTCTCCACTTTTTCCGGTTGTTCTGCGTTATCCCTGGCTCCAAAAGCACAATCCCAGTCTCAACTGGCGCAGGTCCGAAATTTTGTCGTGGTCCCCGTAATGTATTTCCACTTGTCTTCAGAAACCAGTTAAAGTCTTGTGCACTTCTTCGGTTTCTAAATTGCCAGAGGAGTACCCAGAGTTCCTAGACGTGTTTGACAAGGTGCGTGCCGGTACGTTGCCTCCTCACCGGTCTTATGATTATGCCATAGACCTGCAACCCGGAACCATTCCTCCTCGGGTCTGGGTGTATCCTCTGTCTGTTGCAGAGAATTGTGCTATGGAGGAGTATGTTGCCGATGCTCTGTTGCGGGGGATCATCCGCAAATCCTGCTCTCCTGCAGGGGCTGGCTTCTTCTTTGCCAAGAAAAAGGGTGGCGAGTTAAAACCATGTATCGATTATAGGGGTCTTAATCGTCTTACCATTAAGAATGCTTACCCTATTCCGCTTATTACGGAACTCTTTGACCGCCTCAAGGGAGCTACGGTCTTTACTAAACTTGATTTGAGAGGAGCGTACAATCTCGTTAGGATTAAGGAGTGCCACGAATGGAAAACAGCATTTAACACAAGGAGCGGGCATTATGAGTATCTTGTAATACCCTTTGGCCTATGTAAAGCTCCTGCTGTTTTTCAGGAATTTATTAATGATGTCCTACGAGATATGTTGCAACAGTGTGTTGTGGTGTACTTAGACAACATCCTCATACACTCACCCACACTTGAGGCTCATCGTTCTGATGTTACATGGGTTCTTCAGAGACTACGTGAGAACAGCCTGTTTTGAAATGTGAGTTCCATCAGACTCAAGTAACCTTCCTAGGTTATGTTATCTCTGTTGCAGGGTTCTCCATGGATCCTGACAAGTTATCTGCAGTTCTGCAGTGGCCTCACCCAGTTGGTCTTCGGTCTATTCAACGTTTTTTGGGGTTCGCCAATTACTATAGAAAGTTTATTAAAAACTTTTCATCCTTGGTGAAACCTATCACAGACATAACCCATAAAGAGAATGATCCACTCCATTGGTCACCTACTGCCATTAAGGCCTTTCATAGTCTTAAGACTGCCTTGCTGTCGTTCCAGTTCTGGCTCATCCTAACCCTGTCCTGCCTTTCGTTCTTGAGGTCGATGCATCTGAGCCTGGAGTAGGTACCCTCTTGTCTCAATGTCCTACGCCTGACGGTTCCTTGCATCCGTGTGGCTTCTTCTCTAAGAATTTGTCTCCAGCGGAGGCATCTTCTCGAGGGTACTAGCGTGCCAGTGCTCATTCTTACTGACCACAAGAATTTAACTTAACTATCTGAAGCAAAACGTTTGTCGCCTCGACAGGCCAGATGGGCGCTATTTTTGTATCGGTTTAATTATGTGGTCTCCTACCTGCCTGGTTGTAAGAATGTTAGGGTTGATGCCCTCTCTCGACAATTTTCGCCAAGGAGGAGTCTGTACCTACTCCTGTTATACCTCCTGATCATATTTTGGCTACCATATGTACTAATTTGACTTCTCCCTTGGGGAAGGAGATCCTGGCTGCACAAACCAATGCACCTCCTGAGAAAGCTAGTGGTAAGTGTTTTGTTCCTGAGAATCTTCAAACTAAACTTTTGCACACTTACCACTATCCTAAAGCCGCAGGTCACCCAGGCAAGAACCAAATTATTTGGTCTGTCACTCGACAATTCTGGTGGCCAGGTCTTCGTTCTGATGTTGCTGCGTATGTTGCCTCCTGCTCAGTTTTTACACAGAATAAGACTCCTCGACGTCTTCCTGTGGGTCTTCTTCAACCTATTGCTAATGGTGAGCATCCTTGGACACATCTTTCCATGGACTTCATTGTCGAGCTCCCTGTTTCCAATGGCAATACTGTTATCCTTATGGTGGTTGACCGTTTTTCTAAAATGTCACATTACATTCCCTTGATGAAGCTGCCTACCGCTCAGGAGCTTGCTTCAATTTTTGCCTGGGAGGTCTTCCGTTTATATGGGTTACCCAAGGAGATAGTGTCGGACCGGGGTAGCCAGTTTGTCTCCAGATTTTGGCGTTCCTTTTGTGCTCAAATGGGGATCCAGCTTTCCTTCTCCTTGGCATTTCATCCTCAATCCAATGGGGCTGCGGAAAGGTCTAATCAAGCTCTGGAACAGTTTCTCCATTGCTATGTCTCAGATCACCACAATAATTAGTCTGAACTGTTACCTTTGGCAGAGTTTGCTCGTAACAGTGCTATTAATGCTTCCTCCAAGATATCCCCATTCATGGCGAATTATGGGTTTCAACCATCCTTGTTGCCCGATTCATTTATGTCTCAGGGTATTCCGGCTTTGGAGGAGCATCTCTGGCAACTCCGTTCCACGTGGGTGCAAATTCAGGATTGCCTTCATCGTTCTATGCAGCGCCAAAAGTTCCAGGCTGATCGTAGGCGTCTGCCCGCACCTTTCTACCAGGTTGGTGAGAGAGTTTGGCTGTCCTCCCTCAACTTGAACCTTCGTGTGCCTTCCAATAAATTGTCTCCCCATTATGTTGGTCCTTTTTGAATACTCCGATGGGTTAATCTTGTGGCCTACGCTCTTGACATTCCTCCTGCTATGCACATCTTCAATGTTTTTCATGTATCCCTCTTGAAACCATTGGTTTGTAATCGGTTTACAACTGTGTTGCCTCGTCCCCGTCCTATCTTTGTTGACAACCATGAGGAGTATGAGGAGTATGAGGTCAGCAGCATTATTGACTCTCGTATGTCCAGGGGCCGTGTACAGTATTTGGTTCACTGGAGAGGCTACGGTCCGGAGGAGCGTTCTTGGGTTCCCTCCTCTGATGTTCATGCTCCCGCCCTCCTCCGTGCCTTCCATGCCCGTTTCCCCAATAAGCCTTTTGTCCTCCTGCGGGGGAGGGGTCGTTGAGGGGAGGGTACTGCCAGGGTTTTTTCCCTGTTGTGTTTGCCATGTGCTGCTGGCAGCCATTTTACTCACCTCTCTTGCTGACTATGGTGCATTGTGGGGGATGCTGCTAAATTCCTGCACTTCCTTTAATGGCCAGACAGGTGTTCATCATCCATGTATGACAGGATGCAGTCTAATTATTATTTAAAGGGCCTCTGTTCAGTATGCTTTGACTTTGCGTTGTCTCAGACCTGTTTGTGAGAGTTCCTGTGTATTACCTGGTTGCCTGACGTCCTTCCTGGTTCCTGCTCCCTGGCTTGTTCCTGACTCTGCTGTTTTCCTTGTTCCTGATTTCTTCTCGTCTGACTATTCGCTTTGGCTCCTGACTCGGCTCGTCTGACTACCAGCACTGGTTTTGATTCCTGGCTTGTTATTTGACTTGTGGACTTTTTATTATTTTTTGCTATTAATAAAGGTGTGATTATTTTTGCACTTCTCGTCTCAGTCTGATTCCTGGCACCCTGACAGCAGCAGACTTACTGAACTCAGTAGTTAGGCCTTACGTTATATAAACCTCAAAAATACACCTCCAGGGGAGGAGGAGGACAACAGGTGCCTAGAGCCTCTTGGACACAGTAGCCAGCAGTTCCCTGAGGATTTGGCATTGACAGATAGTGACCACCACACAGAAATGTAAATTGCATTGCATTTCTTACTTTTACTGTTTTTGAGAAATCCGATTCTGAAAATACATTGAATTCGGAACCCATCGCCGGCAATAACTTTGCACCCTCCAATCATGAGTGATAACCGAGGTTATCAAAATGGTGGATTCTTGCCGCTATTCACTACTCGTCATACTATACGTCACTCAAACCTGCAGACCCGCTTTATCTAGATCAGACAGAGCTGATGACCACGCTGAAGATAGCAAGTAATAAAGGAGCGCTGCGCTGCAGGAATCTCCCTAACAATAATGAGCATAAAATCTATATTTATTTAAACATGGCAATAATTAGTGAAGGGATATGCGCATGCGCTGGTTGATGGATGCAAATGTGCAAATGTGCAAATTCGAAATACTATTGCAAAGGGAGTTTTTGAGGGTTGGCTTATATGATGTCATCGTAGAAAATAAAAAATAATTTTTCTAATGTTCAGAAACTTTGTTTGACTGTAAAAAAGGTATGTGATGATATATTAATGTGTAGTATATGAAATTGATGGTAAGTTGGTGCAAAAAAAAAAGGAAAGTTTTAGAATGCTTTAACTAGCTAGATAGGCCAGGATAGAAAAAGGGCAACATGTGCCTAGAGCCTCTTGGACATGACGGACTGAGGATTTGGCATTGAATAAAGATGACCACCATAGAGCAGGGAGGGAAGAAGCAGAAATGGTAACAGCAGGCAGCAGACTAACTGAAATAGATAGGTATGCCTGACAAAACGTAAACCTCAAAATGCACCTCCAGGCAGGGGAGGAGGAGGGCAACAGGTGACTAGAGCCCCTTGGACACAGCGGCCACCAGTTCCCTAAGAATTTGGCATTGACAGATGATGGCCACCACAGAGCAAAGAAGGCAGGACCAGGAGTGGGAGCAGCTGGCAGCAGACTTACAGAACTAAAAATAGGTAGGCCTGACAGTACATAAACCTCAAAGCAGGGGAGTAGGAGAGTAGGAGAGCAACAGGTGCCTAGAGTCCTATGGACACAGCAGCCATCACTTCCTTGAGTATTTGTAATTAATGGAAGGTGACAAGCACAGAGCAGGGAGGGCAGGACCAGGAGTGGCAGCAGCAGGCAGAAGCAGGCAGCAGACTTACTGAACTACATAGGTAGGTCTTATATGACATAAACCTCTAAAAATACAACTCTTGGCAGGGTAGGAGGAGGGCAACAGCTAGGTGACTAGCCCCTTGCACACAGTGACCAGCATTTTCACAAGGATTTGGCATTGACTGATCATGACCACCACAGAGCAGAGAGGGTAGGAGCAGGAGTGGTAGATGCAGGCAGCAGAATTACTGAACAATGAAGTTCGGTCTGACAGTACATAAACAGCAGAGTTACTGAACATGCTATGTAGGCCTGCCAGTACATATACCTCAAAACTATAACTCCAGGCAGGTAAGGAAGAAGGCAACAGGTGCTCTAGCCGTTGGACACAGCAGCCAACAGTTCCTTGAGGATTTGGCATTGATGGAAGACAACCACCACAAAGCAGGGAAGACAGGAGCAGGAGTTGCAGCAACAGGCTGCAGACTTACTGAACTAGGTGAGTAGGACTAAAAGATACATAAACCTTTAAAAATAAACCTTCAGGCAGGGAAGGAGGAGGGCAACAGGTGACTAGAGCCCTTGGACACAGCGGCCAGCAGTTTATTGAGGATTTGCCATTGAAGGATGGTGACCAAAACACAGTAGGGAGGGTAGGACCAGGAGTGGCATCAGCAGGCAGCAGACTTACTGAACTAGGAAGTTAGACCTAATGAGTACATATATCTAAAAAATACAACTCCAGGCAGGGGAGGAGGGCAACCGGTGCCTAGAGCCCCTTGGACAAAGTGGCCAGCAGTTCCCTGAGGATTTTGCATTGACTGATTATGTCCACCACAGAGTAGGAAGGTAAGGACTGCAAAATTAGAAGTGTTTTTCTGCACACAAAGGGTTAAAGATTAATTATACATTTTTTGGCACTTTCAAAAAAGAAAGCAGGCCAGTACAGTTGCAAGCTATAGCTGGCCAAACAGCAACATTTATGTGCAGCTTTTAACTCATAGTTTAACTGACTGCAAAATCACATAGAAATGTTTTTCTGCACATAAAGGGTTAAAGTTTAATTCTAAATTTATGGCACCCCACAAAATCAAGCAGGCCAGTGGCTGCACACAGAGCAAATGTTAACTTTATATGTAGCTTTTAAATCAAAGTTTAACTCACTGCAAAATTAGATGTTTTTCTGCAGATAAATGGTTAACGTTCAATTCTAAAATTTTTGGCACCCAAAAAAAACAAGCAGGCCAATACAGTAACAAGCTAAGGCTGGTCACACAGCAAAAGTTGACTTTACATTCAGCTTTTAAATCAAAGTTTAACTTTCTGCAATAATAAATAAATATAGCTATTTTCCTGCACAAAAAGGGTGAAAAAAATTAAATTAAGGGCTAGATTACAAGTGGAGCTCTAAATATCGCTTTCATGAAAGCAATATTTGGGCTCCACTGTGTAATACCAAGTTGTCAGCAATGCGAACACAACATCACGTTCGATTTGCTGGGATGCATTGAGTCACACTCCAAACTCCACTATGGTGAAGACCAAAGAGCTGTCGAAGGACAGCAGAAACAAAATTGTATACCTGCACCAGGCTGGGAAGACTGAATCTGCAATAGGCAAGCAAGACCACTAATAATCTCCCTCGATCTGGGGCTCCACGCAAGATCTCACCCCGTGGGGTCAAAATGATCACAAGAACGGTGAGCAAACATCCCAGAACCACACAGGGGGACCTAGTGAATGACCTGCAGAGAGCTGGGACCAACGTAACAAAGGCTACCATCAGTAACACACTACGCCGCCAAGGACTCAGATCCTGCAGTGCCAGATGTGTCCCCCTGCTTAAGCCAGTACATGTCCGGGCCCGTCTGAAATATGCTAGAGAGCATTTGGATGATCCAGAAGAGGATTGGGAGAATGTCATATGGTCAGATGAAGCCAAGTAGAACTGTTTGATAGAAACACAACTCGTCATGTTTGGAGGAGAGAGAATGCTGAGTTGCAACCAAAGAACACCATACCTACTGTGAAGCATGGGGGTGGCAACATCATGCTTTGGGGCTGTTTCTCTGCAAAGGGAACAGGACGACTGATCCATGTACATGAAAGAATGAATGGTGTCATGTATCGTTAGATTTTGAGTGCAAACCTCCTTCCATCAGCAAGGGCATTGGAGATGAAACGTGGCTGGGTCTTTCAGCATGACAATGATCCCAAACACACCGCCCGAGCAACGAAGGAGGGGCTTCGTAAGAAGCATTTCAAGGTCCTGAAGTGGCCTAGCCAGTCTCCAGATCTCAACACCATAGAAAACCTTTGGAGGGAGTTGAAAGTGTTGCCCAGCGACAGCCCCAAAACATCACTGCTCTAGAGGAGATCTGCATGCAGGAATGGGCCAACATACCAGCAACAGTGTGTGACAACCTTGTGAAGACTTACAGTAAACGTTTGACCTCTGTCATTGCCAACAAAGGATATATAACAAAGTATTGAGATGAACTTTTGATATTGACCAAATACTTATTTTCCACCATAATCTGCAAATAAATTATTTCCAAATCAGACAATGTGATTGTCTTGATTTGTTTCCACATTTTGTCTCTCATAGTTGAGGTATACCTATGATGAAAATTACAGGCCTCTCTCATCTTCTTAAGTGGGAGAACTTGCACAATTGGTGGCTGACTAGATACTTTTTTTACCCACTGGATATGCATATACATATATATTTACTGGGAACAAACAGTTCCCATAGAGCGCAATGTAAAGTCATTACTTCAGTGCTGTTTTTTTTCCCCCACACCCCACTCCCATTAACTTTACCCCAAAATATTGCTGCTATTTTTTTTTTATATAAAATACACTAGACTGTATTTTGGGGCATTTGGGGCACATTTATAAAATTAACCAGTGATCTGATTACTGGTTAATTTTATAAGCGCTAAATGCTACCACAAGCTTGCGGGCGCATTTAGCACTTATAAATTTAGCTCTCCACTTGTAATCTAGCCCTATATCTTTAAGTTTCCCAAAGCAGCTGCCCTATAATGTAACTAGTATTATAGTCTCACAGCTATGCCCCACTGCTACCAATGATTAACTTAAAGGGATATGAAACACAACATTTTTATTTTATGATTCGGATAGATCATACATTTTTAAACAACTTTCCAATTTACTTCTATTTTCAATGTTGCTTCATTCTCTTGGTGTGCTTTATTGAAGAAGCAGCAATGCACTACTGGGAGCTAGCTGAACACATTGTTAAGCCAATGACAATAAACATTTTTGGGCAGCCACCAATCAGCAACTAGTTCTCAGCTCCTGAGCCTACCTATGTATTATTTTCAGCAAAGGATACCAAGAGCACTATGCAGATTTGAGATAATAGAAGCAAATTTTAAAGTTATTTAAAATGATATGCTTTATCAGAATCATTAAAGAAACATTTTGGGTTTTGTGTCCCTTTAAAATTCAACAACACTAAAATAAAGAAAATTATATAATGGATTTTGCACAATTTTTGCAACATCAAAAATAGCACAGCTACTGTATCTCAGATAAGCACACACTACAACACAGTAGAAATTACTATATGATGGCTGATCTTTACTGTTCAGTAGACTAACACACCGCCCAATGCTAGATTAACAGTGGATTGGATAAGCCTGTTTAGGATTTGATTCCTGACTTGATGGCCCTCACATCAATCATTTAGTGATGCTTTATCATGATTGGACAGAAAAAGTTGTTCACATAAATGGTCAGACACCCTGTACATTACTGAAAATGAAGGAGCTCACTTGTCAAATGATCTCAGGCTCTCTCCCCCGCTCCTGTGATATGTGCCCCTTTATTTTGGAGCCTAAAGTCACTAACGTAAAAACAAATTGAATGGCACTAATAAACATACAAAAAAATGATTATGGTTCGATTTCAGTCCCATTTCTATTTGTCCTCTCTATATGCTGCAGAAGGAATGAATGGTCCAATATTCGGGTGAATACATGTTCAGTCTAAAAACTAATGCACATGCCTATTGTGCACTATACTGTAATGTATGTAGCCTTCCTTTGCCTAAAGTGTTTGCTGTGTTTATGTTCCTCTTTACTCTGGTCTAATTGATACTGACATCTGCCTTTTATTTGGGCTAAAGACATCACACTGACTGCTGCCATATAGTTCCAGGGCCCATACACACCAGGATGATAATGATGATTGAGCGTTCAGGTAGTTCCCTGTGCTATTTCTTTAGTCTCCTAAGATCATTGTTACTATGCAGGCTCCTATTGATGGTTAGTTATGGTGTGTCCGAAGATTTCACATTGCCACCACTCATTCTGAGCACTATCAGATTTACCAGAGGACAGTGAAGCAATATTATGTGTTTCTCCTATTTTATTTCCCCTTCTCAGATTGTGGCATTCAGTATAAAGTTGATGGTGCAAATGTGGTGAATGAAAATGTATAAAAATGACGTAGTTGCAGATAAGGATGTGAGAACATGGTATGGGGCATCTATCACCGGGCACTTTATGAGTACATATAAAATGTAGCTTTTACAGCCAGTGCTTCTCTTCAAGTAATGGTAGATGTATTCACCCTTCCACCATCATCCAAGCCTCTAGCCCTGGTCCTCTTACACTAGAAATGAGAATTGCAAAACAAATCCAGTTATGAAGATGGATACTATTCCTTGGTTAAAGAATGAAGAGAACCAGTTTTGTTAGAAGTTAGGATACTACACAGACTGACCCGACCCTAAATCTTGTGTTGAATAAGGGCTATGCTACAACTACATCTAAGTGCATTTATAAAAAAAAATTACATTTTCTGAAGGTATAATGGTTAATCCGTTTGATCATTATTGTCTTATATATACAATTTTTTAAATTTTCTGAAGGTTAATACATGCTATTTTTCACATGTTTTGTACTTTACCATCCTGTGTTTCCCTATAAGAATTAACATATGGCCTATTATAATAGGGTATATTATTTGCTCACCCTTAGTTAGTCGCATTTTATGTCAATCCAATTCGTGATTTTAGACGCTTATCCTTTTTTGGGCCAATCAAAAGTGGGCTGATTGTGACATGCGCAATGAACAGGCGACTGTCTGTTGCACTATCGAGTGCTAGATTGCCTTCTGTTGCTCAAATTTTTACTCCACCTGTGTCGTCTTCCTACCATCGTAGAGTGTGAGTCAGCTGGATGGCTCTTATAGTTCAGCCTGCTTTCCTTGCACTATTGAGTGCCTGATAGATTGTGAGTACATTGTATCACTCTTTTGGGTTTCTATGACAGCCAAACATATTTCACTTTTGGTTGCCCTCTTTCTCTTTCTACTTATACATCTAACTGCAATTGTCAGTTTCGTTAAACAGGTTCCATTTACTGGAGACAACTTTCAAACTCATCTAGTGTCTGTAGGTAGTTCTGCTAAGTGTCTTTTCTGTTTCACAATGAGGCCCATTTATCACGCTTCGAGTGGAGCTTGAAGGGCCGTGTTTCTGGCGAGTCTGAAGACTCGCCAGAAACAGCAGTTATGAAGCAGCGATCTAAAGACCGCTGCTCCATAACCCTGTACGCTTGCTCTGATGAGGCGGACAGGATTCGCCGCAATTCAACCCGATCGAATACGGCGGTGTTGCACCAGCAGCTCTTGTAAGCTGCTGGTGCAATGCTGAATACGGAGAGAATATTGCTCTCCGCATTTAGCGAGGTCTTGCGGACCTGATCCGCACTGTCAGATCAGGTCCTCAAGACCTTTGATAATTCGGCCCCTATGAGTGTTTTATCATAAGTGCCTTTTGTGGATCCCTGCTCTCAACAAGCTCTTGGTGAACTGATGGACTTTCATTACAGTGTACCTTCTTCAATGGACCCATGTGTAATGGTCTGCAGATCTTCTAGAGCACTGATTTTCAAATCTGTCCACAGGCCTCCCTAACAGGACAGATTTTCCTTACGTGAGAGCAGGTAAAATAACCATGTTTACTAATCAGCTGATTATTTCACCTGTGCTTCAGTTCAGTTATCCTTAAAATCTGGCCTCTTAGGGAAGCCTGATGACAGGTTTGAAAACCAGTGTTCTAGGGGGGAAAGAGCAGAGGACTGGGATTGGGAACAAAATACAAGATTGTTGGGACCTCTTAAGGTCCAGTGTAATTTCAGGTGATGTAGAATGTCAGTCTACAAAGTAGAGTCTCATTATGTTGCTTATGTGTTGCGTGGACCAGAGCTGTTGTCAGTGTTCTATGTAAATCTCCAGTTGCTCTTATTATTGTTTGGCAGTTAAATGGCCACGTGAACGTGCAAAAACCTGCTTTCTGGATCTATTTAACAAATCTCACCTAGCTGAGAGCTTTATAGAATTGATCCATGTGAATTGATCTAATTTAAAAATAAAGTACAACAGCATTTTCACAATTATTTTGTACTAATACAACTATTTAAATAAATTAATTTATTTAGATACAATAATTAGACATAAAACATACTAAATAAGCAGCCAAAGATATTTATAATTGTACAAATGTAGATGTAAATGTATCTGCTTGTATGTATTTTATTATGAATTCATCAGAAAAATGCGCAAGCTCACAGTAATTGTTATAATTCACATTTTGAGCTTTTTTTTAAGAACAACTTGCTTTTATTAGAATGCATTGTTCACTCCCTAAAAGCCCTTACAAACAGACAAAATTGCTTGGTATTTTGGTAGTTATAATGTAGATTTGGGAAGAGTATATTTATTCACTCTGAAAAAATACTGAACTTATTTGCCTAAAATGTACAGGATTTGTAGTTAAGCTGGAATACCAAATTTCAGCTAAATGATTTAGGTCTAATTTATAGCACATATCAAATTCTAGGTCTATGGCTGACATAATATAATGTATAGCCACATATAAGACACTTGCCCAAATGTATTTATGGTTGCAGAAAACAATACAGGCTTGCCATTTTTACACTCATTCTGGAATTGGATCACCCACACAAATCACTTTTGGCCTGCAGTCACTTACAGCATTGTCACACTTCCTTTCCACTTGACGCTGGGAAAATAAGACTACTGGCTAGCACAGCATGCTGCATTAGGGTGTGCACCCACTGTAATTCTGCACTTACTATATATATATATATATATATATATATATATATATATATATATACACACAGAAGTACTCACTCATGTACACACATATGTACACACTTAAATATTTAGACACTAATGTGCACTAATTATAACCCCCCATACCCATACCCTTTCTCTCTCCCCTGGCCATGCACTTACCCCTTACTCCCCCCTTCCATGTCCATACCCCTTCTAACTCCCCTCTTCCAAACCCCTTCTCTCTTTCCCCTTCCTGAATCTGTATATATGTATAACTCATCAGTGTCCAGGAAAAAATGGCTGAGGTGACAAGCCTATCTGAAAGGGAGCTCAATTGTAAGCAGTGAAGCAAAGACAAGAAACACATATAGCAAAAGTATGCTTGTTTAATGGCAATTATCTCAGCATCCACAGAAACATAATATTACTGATAACTGTAACTTAAAAGGATGCAATTTATTTGTATGTGTGTTTACATATGAATACAATTTGGATTATTTTTTTTTTGGTCAAGTTACAGACTTTTCATATTGTTTCCATGTGAATTTACAAACATGTTAAATGCTGTTCACATGAAGATACATATTATTTGTATACAGAGATACAAACTTTTATGTGGTGTTTATGTGAAGTGCTTCTATATTTGAAAAATATAGATACTGTGCTGTTGCTGGTTTTATCTTAGGCCTAGATTTGGAGTTTTGCGGCCAAAGGGGTGCGTTAGCTACGCGTGCTTTTTTCTGGCCGCACCTTTTAAATACCGCTGGTATTTAAAGTTCACAGAAGGGCTGCGTTAGGCTCCAAAAAGGGAGCGTATAGCATAATTTACCGCCACTGCAACTCTCAATACCAGCGGTGCTTACGGACACGGCCAGCTTCAAAAACGTGCTCGTGCACGATTCCCCCATAGAAAACAATGGGGCATTTTGAGCCGAAAAAAAACCTAACACCTGCAAAAAAGCAGCGTTCAGCTCCTAACGCAGCCCCATTGTTTCCTATGGGGAAACACTTCCTATGTCTGCACCTAACACCCTAATATGTACCCCGAGTCTAAACACCCCTAACCTTACACTTATTAACCCCTAATCTGCCGCCCCCGCTATCGCTGACACCTGCATATTTTTTTAACCCCTAATCTGCCGCTCCGTACACCGCCGCAACCTACGTTATCCCTATGAACCCCTAATCTGCTGCCCCTAACACTGCCGACCCCTATATTATATTTATTAACCCCTAATCTGCCGCCCCCAACGTCGCCTCCAGCTACCTACAATTATTAACCCCTAATCTGCCGACCGGACCTCACCGCTACTATAATAAATTTATTAACCCCTAATCCGCCTCACTCCCGCCTCAATAACCCTATAAGAAATATTATTAACCCCTAATCTGTCCTCCCTAACATCGCCGACACCTAACTTCAATTATTAACCCCTAATCTGCTGACCGGACCTCACCGCTACTATAATAAATGTATTAACCCCTAAAGCTAAGTCTAACCCTAACACTAACACCCCCCTAAGTTAAATATAATTTAAATCTAACACAATAAATGAACTATTATTAAATAAATTATTCCTATTTAAAGCTAAATACTTACCTGTAAAATAAACCCTAATATAGCTACAATATAACGAATAATTATATTGTAGCTATTTTAGGATTTATATTTATTTTACAGGCAACTTTGTAATTATTTTAACCAGGTACAATAGCTATTAAATAGTTAATAACTATTTAATAGCTACCTAGTTAAAATAATTACAAAATTACCTGTAAAGTTACAATTAAACCTAACACTACACTATCAATAAATTAATTAAATACAATACCTACAAATAAATACAATTAAATAAACTAACTAAAGTACAAAAAATAAAAAAGAACTAAGTTACAAAAAATAAAAAATATTTACAAACATTAGAAAAATATTACAACAATTTTAAACTAATTACACCTACTCTAAGCCCCCTATTAAAATAACAAAGCCCCCCAAAATAAAAAAATGCCCTACCCTATTCTAAATTAAAAAAGTTCAAAGCTCTTTTACCTTACCAGCCCTGAAAAGGGCCATTTGCGGGGCATGCCCCAAAGAATTCAGCTCTTTTGCCTAAAAAAACCCCACATACAATACCCCCCCAAACATTACAACCCACCACCCACATACCCCTAATCTAACCCAAACCCCCCTTAAATAAACCTAACACTAAGCCCCTGAAGATCTCCCTACCTTATCTTCACCACACCGGGTTCACCGATCGGTCCAGAAGAGCCTCCGATGTCTTCATCCAAGCCCAAGCGGGGGCTGAAGAGTGACGTCCATCCTCCGGCTGAAGTCTTGATCCAAGCGGCAAATGAAGAAGTCCATATTTGGGCAGAAGTCTTCATCCTATCCGGGCAGAAGAGTAGATCCGGACCGGCAAACATCTTAATCCAAGCTGCATCTTGAAGACCTCCGGCACGGATCCATCCTCTTCGTTCAACGTCCAACTGAAGAATGAAGGTTCCTTTAAGGGACGTCATCCTCGAATTCTGATTGGCTGATAGGATTCTATCAGCCAATCGGAATTAAGGTAGGAAAATTCTGATTGGCTGATGGAATCAGCCAATCAGATTCAAGTTCAATCCGATTGGCTGATTGGATCAGCCAATCAGATTGAGCTCGCATTCTATTGGCTGTTCCGATTCCTAGAATCCTATCAGCCAATTGGAATTCGAGGGACACCATCTTGGATGACGTCCCTTAAAGGAACCTTCATTCTTCAGTTGGACGTCGAACGAAGAGGATGGATCCGCGCCAGAGGTCTTCAAGATCAGCCGCTCGTCATCGGATGGAACAACATAGAAGATGCGGCTTGGATGAAGATGTTTGCCGGTCCGGATCTACTCTTCTGCCCAGATAGGATGAAGACTTCTGCCCGAAGATGGACGTCTTCATTTGCCGCTTGGATCAAGACTTCAGCCGGAGGATGGACGTCACTCTTCAGCCCCCGCTTGGGCTTGGATGAAGACATTGGAGGCTCTTCTGGACCGATCGGTGAACCCGGTGTGGTGAAGATAAGGTAGGGAGATCTTCAGGGGCTTAGTGTTAGGTTTATTTAAGGGGGGTTTGGGTTAGATTAGGGGTATGTGGGTGATGGGTTGTAATGTTGGGGGCGGGGTATTGTATGTGTTTTTTTTACAGGCAAAAGAGCTGAATTCTTTGGGGCATGCCTCGCAAATGGCCCTTTTCAGGGCTGGTAAGGTAAAAGAGCTTTGAACTTTTTTAATTTAGAATAGGGTAGGGCATTTTTTTATTTTGGGGGGCTTTGTTATTTTATTAGGGGGCTTAGAGTAGGTGTAATTAGTTTAAAATTGTAATATTTTTCTAATGTTTGTAAATATTTTTTTATTTTTTTGTAACTTAGTTCTTTTTTATTTTTTGTACTTTAGTTAGTTTATTTAATTGTATTTATTTGTAGGTATTGTATTTAATTAATTTATTGATAGTGTAGTGTTAGGTTTAATTGTAGATAATTGTAGGTATTTTATTTAAGTAATTTATTGATAGTGTAGTGTTAGGTTTAATTGTAACTTAGGTTAGGATTTATTTTACAGGTAATTTTGTAATTATTTTAACTAGGTAGCTATTAAATAGTTATTAACTATTTAATAGCTATTGTACCTGGTTAAAATAATTACAAAGTTGCCTGTAAAATAAATATAAATCCTAAAATAGCTACAATATAATTATTCGTTATATTGTAGCTATATTAGGGTTTATTTTACAGGTAAGTATTTAGCTTTAAATAGGAGTTAATTTTTTTCGTTAGATTTAAATTATATTTAACTTAGGGGGGTGTTAGTGTTAGGGTTAGACTTAGCTTTAGGGGTTAATACATTTATTAGAGTAGCGGTGAGGTCCGGTCAGCAGATTAGGGGTTAATAATTGAAGTTAGGTGTCGGCGATGTTAGGGAGGGCAGATTAGGGGTTAATACTATTTATTATAGGGTTATTGAGGTGGGAGTGAGGCGGATTAGGGGTTAATAACTTTATTATAGTAGCGGTGAGGTCCGGTCGGCAGATTAGGGGTTAATTATTGTAGGTAGCTGGGGGCAACGTTGTGGGGGGCAGATTAGGGGTTAATAAATATAATATAGGGGTCGGCGGTGTTAGGGGCAGCAGATTAGGGGTACATAAGTATAACGTAGGTGTTGGCGATGTGCGGTCGGCAGATTAGGGGTTAAAACATTTTTTATTCGAGTGGCGGCGATGTGGGCGGCCTCGGTTTAGGGGTACATAGGTAGTTTATGGGTGTTAGTGTACTGTAGAGCACAGTAGTTAAGAGCTTTATGAACCGGCGTTAGCCCAAAAAGCTCTTAACTCCTGTTTTTTTTCTGCGGCTGGAGTCTTGTCGTTAGATTTCCAACGCTCACTTCAGCCAAGACTCTAAATACCGGCGTTAGAAAGATCCCATTGAAAAGATAGGCTACGCAATTGGCGTAGGGGGATCTGCGGTATGGAAAAGTCGCTGCTGGAAAGTGAGCGTTAGACCCTTTCCTGACTGACTCCAAATACCAGCGGGCGGTAAAAACCAGAGTTAGGAGCCTCTAACGCTGGTTTTGATGGCTAACGCAAAACTCCAAATCTAGGCTTTAGAAAAGAAAACAGACAAATAGGTGAGCGCTAAATTAATAGCAAATTGAAAAAATAAAATATGTGATAATGTATAAAAAATATATATGATACCTATAAGGTGAGCACTAAATGAGATAGTATAAAATGTAATAATTTATGATAACTGTTATACTATATACAGGACTAAAAGAGATCTAAAACTCTGTTTAAAAATGTAAATACTTTAATATGCAGGTGAGTAAATTCATATAAACATATTGTTGTTATTTTAATTGTTTGCACATATTGTTCTTAAAATATTGACATACTGCATCTCACTCAATGTTATTTTAGATGTTAGCTAATACCTTGCAAGGTTTAGTGTTTTTAATGTTTATATGAATTTACTCACCTGCATATTAAAGTGTTTACTTTTTAAACAGCGTTTTAGATCTCTTTTAGTCCTGTATATAGTATAACAGTTATTATAAATTATTACATTTTATACTATCTCATTTAGTGCTCACCTTATATATTAGGTATCATATATATTTTTTATACATTATCACATATTTTATTTTCTCAATTTGCTATTAATTTAGCGCTCACCTAATTGTCTGTTTTCATTATTATTATTTACATCTTGAGGAAGGTTGTAATTTTTAGGTGTAGCTTATATTGAGTCTTAGAAGTGTTTCCCTCATATTGTTGTTTTCTCAGATTATCTTAGAAAAGGCATAGAAATATGCATATAACTTTACCTGTATGGATGATGTAAATTGACAAAAATTATAATAAATATAAAGAAAGTATACGGCAGATTTACTACTACTTACTATGGCTGAAAACTAAACCAGAGACAAGGTTAAAAGGACAGCTTACTCCAGAAATTGTATAGTTTAAAAAGATAGATAATCCCTTTATTACCCATTCCTCGGTTTTGCATAACCAACAAAGTTATATTAATATACTTTTTACCTCTGGAGTTATCTTGTACCTAAGCCTCTGCAGACTGCTCCCTTTTTCAGTTCTTTTGACTTGGATTTTAGCCAATGAGTGCTGACTCCTATGTAACTCCATGGGCATGAGCACAATGTTATCTATATGGCAAATATGAACTAACACCCTGTAGCTGTGAAAAAAATGCCAAATGCATTCAGATAAGAGGTGGCCTTCAAGGGCTTAGAATCTAGCATATGAGCCTTCCCAGGTTTAGCCTTTAGCTAAGAATACCAAGAGAACAATGCAAATTTGATGATAAAAGCAAATTGGAAAGTTGTTTAAAATTATGTGTCTTATCTAAATCATGAAAGTTTAATTTTGACTAGACTGTCCCTTTAAAATAGTTTTCATTACATAGAAGGAGACTCATATGTATCATGAAATTGTTGAAAAGTCTTGAAAGATGAATTGTAAATGCCAATAATCTTCAGACTGAATGTATTGCTCACTTTTTCAAATCCAGTGGAAACAAAAACAGGTCAGTGCTTTAAGGAAACTTGTGTTTCAAACAAACAAAAAATAAACTATTAAAAAATTACAAATTATTAAAATAGTTAGTGACTCCATTGCAATCATTTAGAGTTTGCCATAGGAATACTTTCTATTTTATTTGGGAACATTTTGGTGTAGTTTTCTATTGCATTTCAATAAAACTGCAGGATAAATTTGTTTTTGTAATGCCCCTACTAATTGTTCAAGACATTAAAATACGTTAGCTGCATGGACACTCTTTAAGGGGCTGAGCCTGGACTTGATGAAGAGACACTTTGTCTCCTTTCCATTGCCTGATTTTCTGACCATGTTCTTGCCTGCTGATTGTGCTTGTTTGCTTCCCCGACTGGATTGGACCCTCTGCCTGACCTCTCTGATTTTTGGATTCTGATTTTGTTTTTATTGTTTTTACTTTTGGCCTGCAGTCACTTACAACATTGTCACACTTCCTTTCCATCTGATGCTGGGATAATAAGACTACTGGCTAGTATATATATATATATATATATATATAAAAACACAGGAATGGACCGCACTCACAGACTGGACTGGGTACACATCCTAAGCCACTGTTAACTCCACAGCCCTGAACACTGACAGACAGCTGCAAAGTTCCCAGCAACCCAGGCAGTTAACCCCCGAGCAACCTGGGTGTCAGGTCCGCAGGGGAGCATTACAAACATTAACACAAAACACAAAAAACCCAGCACTCACTAGCAGATTCACAGCAATGTTTAAAAGCAAAACTGGGGGAAGTCAGTTACATTTGGTGCCAAAGGATCAAGCCCAGGACCACGACAAGGTCTCCCCCTTCCTGGGACCCTAACCAGCACCCACACAATGCATACTTCCAAACAAACCAACTGGGAACCTCCCAGGGTGACACAGGCTTTTGTAACCTCCCCTATGTAAATACAAAACACAGGAATGGACCGCACTCACAGACTGGACTGGGTACACATCCTAAGCCACTGTTAACTCAACAGCCCTGAACACTGACAGACAGCTGCAAAGTTCCCAGCAACCCAGGCAGTTAACCCCCGAGCAACCGCAACCTGGGTGTCAGGTCCGCAGGGGAGCATTACAAACATTAACACAAAACACAAAAAACCCAGCACTAACTAGCAGATTCACAGCAATGTTTAAAAGCAAAACTGGGGGAAGTCAGTTACATTTGGCGCCAAAGGATCAAGCCCAGGACCACGACAAGGTCTCCCCCTTCCTGGGACCCTAACCAGCACCCACACAATGCATACTTCCAAACAAACCAACTGGGAACCTCCCAGGGCTGTGGAGTTAACAGTGGCTTAGGATGTGTACCTAGTCCAGTCTGTGAGTGCGGTCCATTCCTGTGTTTTGTATTTACATAGGGGAGGTTACAAAAGCCTGTGTCACCCTGGGAGGTTCCCAGTTGGTTTGTTACTATAATAAATGTATTAACCCCTAAATCTAAGTCTAACCCTAACTCTAACACCCCCTAAATTAAATATAATTTAAATCTAATGAAATAAAATAAATCTTATTAGATTAATTAATCCTATTTAAAGCTAAATACTTACCTGTAAAATAAATCCTAATATATCTGACCATGTCCCAATCACCTTGATACTGCAGCCCCAACCCCCAAAGCCTCTAAACAGAAGCTGGAGATTCCCTCTCCATCTATATAATAATATTGAGTTCCGTCGGCACTTGAGAGCTTCCTGGACGCACTATGCATCTGACAATGCCTGTCATTTAGGAACTCCAGATTTGTTCTGACTCTCCGCAAAAGCGGTGATGAGAGGCCATATAACCTCTTTTGCAACATACCGTAATAAACAACTTACTAGAGTGGACGGGGCTCTTCTTTCCCAACTCACTGCAGCTTATAATGATTATTTATCTACCCCCACACCAGCATCTAGGAAATCTTACTATGAACTTAAACAGACAAGAGATACTTTCTTAGCTCAGCAAGACAACAAATTCAATATCCACCGGCAAGGTCGATATTGCCGTCATGGTAATAAGGCCGGTAAATTACTGGCCAAGCTAGTTCATTCTTATAAACCCAAATCCCAAATTCTAGCTATTGCATCTAAGGGTTCATTAACTGCCAACGCCAAGGAAATCATGTCTGAATTCGTGGACTACTATACTTCCCTGTACTCTAAACAGCCTATCCACATGGAAGCGAAGCGTGCCTTCTGGGACGCAGTGCAACTTCCCACCCTCACAGAGGAACAGTCCTCCTCTTTGAATTCCCCTATTACCCCTCAGGAGGTTCTCAGGGCTATACGACAAAGTAAATTAGGCAAAGCAGCTGACCCGGATGGGCTGCCTGTGGAATATTTCAAGTTGCTAGAGGAGGAATTAGCACCAGTCCTCTCATCCCTGTATTCTGCCTATTTAGCGGGCTCTGAACAATTAAATGATAGATTCTCTGAGGCTAACATCTGTTTATTACTGAAACCTGACAGAGATCCCACCCAGACTTCTTCATATCGCCCAATCTCCCTGTTAAATGGGGATTATAAACTCCTAACAGAAATCTTGGCAGATAGGCTGGCGAAGGTCTTACCACAAATAGTTCACACAGATCAAACAGGATTTGTAAATGGTAGGTCTTCAGTGATAAATATTAGAAAAACACTTGGTGTTGTGTCCCATTATTGGTACAATGCACACGCACATTCCCCGACCCAGCTACCAGATGCATGCCTTTTAGCGCTAGATACCGAAAAGGCATTTGACCAGATCGAGTGGGATCATCTACACACATCGCTATCACGTTTTGGTGTGCAGGGTGGGTTCTCTGATTTTTTGCGGAGATTGTACTCAGCTCCTAAGGCTTCCCTTTTTATTAATGGGGGAATTTCCCCTTCCTTCACGTTACAACGGGGTACGAGACAGGGATGCCCCCTCTCCCCTCTTCTCTTCGATTTAGCTATCGAACCCCTGGCGTCTTACATTAGGCAACATTGTGCCGGTCTGGACTTATGTGGTCAAAAGCATCATTTATCACTTTACGCCGACGATTTGCTGCTCTTTGTAGGTGACCCTCGTGCTAGTTTGCGGCCCCTTTTAGATGTAATCAGTGATTTTGGCAAGTTCTCAGGGTACAAGATCAACATTGATAAATCGGAGGTCACCTGGCTACAAAACTCCCACAACATGAATCTAACAGAATTTGGTCTTAAAGCCACTCAAGGCAGTTTCAAATATTTAGGCATATGGATACATGTTAACCCTCACATGTTTTATTCTCTCAATCTTGACGGGCTAATTTCTGGCATTAAGCAGATGCTGTTAGGGTGGGCGAGGCTTCCCCTCTCTCTCTCGGGTAGGATACACCTTTTTAAAATGGTTGCCTTACCTAAACTCCTCTATCCGCTACAGATGTTGCCCCTTCTCCTTACACAGAGAGACGCAACATCTTTACAATCCACCATTGGAACCTTTGTTTGGCAGGGTAAAAAACATAGAATAGGCAGGACTCCCTTGTCAATGGCGGTGGGGGGAGGTGGGCTCCGTCTTCCCAATATGGTATGGTATAACTGGGAGGCCCTTTCAAGAGTCATATTGGATTGGCTGGTGGAGAAGAATTGCTACACTGTTCCTGACCTAGAATCCAACATCATTAAACCACTGCATTTAGCCTTCTTGCCCCATACCAACCTGAAATCCTTATCCCCGTTTATTCAAAATCATATACTGTTCAGGGATCCCCTGAGAGCCTGGGCCAAGATTTGTAGACTCTGGGGTGTACAACAATCAACTAGTAAATATCTCCCTATCCAGGGCAACTTGGATTTCCTCCCGGGGTATACTACGCAGACATTCCAGACATGGCAACGACTAAGACTTACATGACTCCACCAACTTCTTTGCCCCCTGACTTTAGAGATATTGCCCTTCCAAGACCTACAATCACTTTATAACCTACCGCACATGCACAGGTTTGCATACTTTCAATGCAGACACTATATATCCACCTTACTCTCCAAGGGACTGTTACCTACAGAATCTTCTAATTTAGACAAGCTTTGCGTTTTAGCGAAGCTGGGCTCCTTTAGGCTGTCACACACATATAATTTACTGATTTGCCATTTTGAGGACTCCATGCTTCATGGCCTTGTATCAAAGTGGTCTCATTTTGGAGAGCTGGAGGTAGACTCATCAATGATCGCTATGAGCTTCGAGAGGGCACACCAAAGCACTATCTCTGCGAAATTGAGGGAATCACATCTGAAATTTCTACATCAAGCTTACATCACTCCTGGTTTACTGGCTAAGTGGGTTCAGGGGGCACCCAATTCATGTAATAAATGTTGTTTCTCCTGATTGGGTCCACCTGCTTTGGGGTTGCCCCAAATGACAAAAATTCTGGCAAAAGACCTCGTACTGGCTAACCAAATTAACAAGACATACCGTGTCCCTCTCGGCGCAGCATGTGATATTTTTGACACCCAGAGACCTGACGTACAAACATGACATTTTCTTAACTACAATTCTTATGCTAGCCAAACAGATCATTTTGAGGGAGTGGACGGGGAACCGGACCTTGCCTTTTCAGCAACTGCTTAGGACAATACATAATCAGATGTTGAATGAACAGGCAGATACTAGAGGTGACCCTGAGAAAAGGATAAAAAGATTTCTCCTTAAATGGGAGGTTTATTTGTTTCATTTGCCGGTTGCAGTGAGAGATAGGGTTCTCCTTCCCTTTAAAAACAGTCTCAAGGGCAAGTGGTTTCTGTCCTCAGATCGGGCCCACGACAATTCTGCCTGATGGTGGGGGGGGACCTGGAGGTGCTCTGGGTAAGTATGAATGTTGTATGTCTTCCACTTATCTCTTCCTCCCTTTTCTCTTTCTTTATATGTTACCTTCTTTCTATTCTGTTCTCAGACGGTGAGTTTTTTTCCTTGTTTCCAAAAAATGTTCTTGGAAAATGCTGAGTCTCGGGGCATGCATGGAGACTTCATTTCTCTTTTATCTCCTACAATGTGTTCTGTAAAAATGTTTTTATTCTGCAAGTGATCACTTTGTTATATCTACATTATTGTGATTATGCTCTCCATGTATGTCTTGGATTCTTGTTTATAAATAAAGTTTTTTTTTAAAAAAAAAAATCCTAATATAGCTACAATATAACGAATAATTATATTGTAGCTATTTTAGGATTTATATTTATTTTACAGGCAACTTTGGTTTTATTTTAACTAGGTACAATAGCTATTAAATAGTTATTAACTATTTAATAGCTACTTAGTTAAAATAAGTACAAAATTACCTGTAAAATAAATCCTAACCTAAGTTACAATTAAACCTAACACTACACTATCAATAAATTAATTAAATAAACTACCTACAATTATCTACAATTAAATAAACTAAACTAAATTACAAAAAACAAACAAACACTAGATTACAAAAAATAAAAAAAATATTACAAGAATTTTAAACTAATTACACCTACTCTAAGCCCCCTAAAAAAATAACAAAGCCCCCCAAAATAAAAAAAATGCCCTACCCTATTCTAAAATAAAAAGTTAACAGCTCTTTTACCTTACCAGCCCTTAAAAGGGCCTTTTGCGGGGCATGCCCCAAAGAAAACAGCTCTTTTGCATTTTAAATAAACATACAATACCCCCCCCCAACATTACAACATTACAATTCTATTGGCTGATCGGAACAGCCAATAGAATGCGAGCTCAATCTGATTGGCTGATTGGATGAGCCAATCGGATTGAACTTGAATCTGATTGGCTGATTCAATCAGCCAATCAGATTTTTCCTACCTTAATTCCGATTGGCTGATAGAATCCTATCAGCCAATCAGAATTTGAGGGACGCCATCTTGGATGACGTCCGTTAAAGGAACCTTAATTCGTCGGGAGTCGACGGAAGAAGAGGATGGATCCGCGTCGGCTGCTTCAAGATGGTCCCGCCCCGCGCCGGATGGATAAAGATAGAAGACGCCTGGATGAACATGTCTACCGGTCCGGATGTCCTCTTCTTGCCGGATAGGATGAAGACTTCGGACCCTCTTCTGGACGGATCGGTGATACCCAGCGTGGTGAAGATAAGGTAGGGAGATCTTCAGGGGCTTAGTGTTAGGTTTTTTAAGGGGGGTTTGGGTTAGATTAGGGGTATGTGGGTGGTGGGTTGTAATGTTGGGGGGGTATTGTATGTTTATTTAAATGCAAAAGAGCTGTTTTCTTTGGGGCATGTCCCGCAAAAGGCCCTTTTAAGGGCTGGTAAGGTAAAAGAGCTGTTAACTTTTTATTTTAGAATAGGGTAGGACATTTTTTTATTTTGGGGGGCTTTGTTATTTTTTTAGGGGGCTTAGAGTAGGTGTAATTAGTTTAAAATTCTTGTAATCTTTTTTTATTTTTTGTAATTTAGTGTTTTGTTTTTTGTAATTTAATTTAGTTGATTTAATTGTAGATAATTGTAGGTAGTTTATTTAATTAATTTATTGATAGTGTAGTGTTAGGTTTAATTGTAACTTAGGTTAGGATTTATTTTACAGGTAATTTTGTAATTATTTTAACTAGGTAGCTATTAAATAGTTATTAACTATTTAATAGCTATTGTATCTAGTTAAAATAAATACAAAGTTGCCTGTAAAATAAATATAAATCCTAAAATAGCTGCAATATAATTATTTGTTATATTGTAGCTATATTAGGGTTTATTTTACAGGTATTTAGCTTTAAATAGGATTAATTTATTTAATAAGATTTATTTTATTTCGTTAGATATAAATTATATTTAACTTAGGGGGGTGTTAGGGTTAGACTTAGCTTTAGGGGTTAATACATTTATTATAGTAGCGGTGAGGTCTGGTCGGCAGATTAGGGGTTAATACTTGAAGTTAGGTGTCGCAGATGTTAGGGAGGGCAGATTAGGGGTTAATAAAATGTATTATAGGGTTTTTGAGGCGGGAATGAGGTAGTTTAAGGGTTAATACATTTATTATAGTGGCGGCGAGGTCCGGTCGGCAGATTAGGGGTTAATAAGTGTAGGTAGGTAGCGGCGACATTGGGGGGGGGGGCAGATTAGGGGTTAATAAATATTATGTAGGTGTCGGCGATGTTAGGGGCAGCAGATTAGGGGTACATAGGGATAATGTAGGTTGCGGCAGTGTGCGGTCGGCAGATTAGGGGTTAAAAAATGTAATTATAGTGGCGGCGATGTGGGGGGACCTCGGTTTAGGGGTACATAGGTAGTTTATGGGTGTTAGTGTACTTTAGAGCACAGTAGTTAAGAGCTTTATGAACCGGCGTTAGCCCATAAAGCTCTTAACTCCTGACTTTTTTCTGCAGCTGGAGTTTTGTCTTTAGAGTTCTAACGCTCACTTCAGCCAAGACTCTAAATGCCAGCGTTAGAAAGATCCCATTGAAAAGATAGGATACGCAATTGACGTAAGGGGATCTGCGGTATGGAAACGTCGCGGCTGGAAAGTGAGCATTAGACACTTTCCTGGCTGACTCTAAATACCAGCGGGCGGCCAAAACCAGAGTTAGGACCCCCTAACGCTGGTTTGGACGTCTAACGTAGAACTCTAAATCTAGGCAATAGTGTGTTAAAAACATCAAGTACATAAAACAGTGCTTTAGGGTCAGAGCGCAATAACAAGACATGCCAAAAGCATAATAAACATAATAAACAGATCAGCTGCCTGATACAATTGAGAGATAGTGTGCCGTAATCTGTTACCGACTGATATGTTAACTATACTACCGGGGAGACCAGGGAACACATAAACAAATAAGTATAAACATGTGTTAAAGAGCGGTTCAGCATATTCTAATATAAATACACAGAAACTTATGCTAATGCTACTGCAGATGGTAATCAATTTATGCAAAGACCGAACATGTTAGCTAGCAGGAAGTGTGTCCAAGTAACCATGACAACGGTAAACAAGCTAACACTAAACTGAATAGCGCTATATATAGGTGACGGCTACATAAACATAATACTTAAGCTGTAATAGTAAATTAAGGGGGATGTAAAAAAGGTGGGTGTATTCCGATGCCTTGGCTGCGTCACCTGTGGTGGATTAATTACAGGGGACATCTTTCTCACACCCACACAGACGATAGACATATAAACACAGGTTTCGCCTTATATGTACCACGACCTACATTGTGTACTTGTTACACTGCACCTGTGGTCTGTACTATGTGGGCAAGACCTCTGATGACCTCAGGACCAGGATGGCAAACTATCGGTCAGCCATCCGCACTGCCCTCAAGAAGGGGACCTCAGAACAGCCGGTAGCACGGCAATTTGCTGAAAATCATCATACCGTGGCAGACTTAAAATATACTATAATAGACCACGTCCCCCCTCTGACGTGAGGTGGGGACCGTAACAATCTATTATTGCAAAGAGAGGCACGTTGGATGTATAAGCTTGACACAGTGACACCTAAAGGACTTAATGCCTACCTGGATTGGCAGGTGTTCCTCTGATGGACACTAGCGGAGAATACTGAGAGCCGCTTTCTATTCAACCTATAATTTGGCTTTAACAAATTTATTTGTGCTCTAATATGAATATCTGATTTATTATTGTGTGCTATGGTTAACTAACATTGCATTCTATTATTACAAAGATTTGTCATTTTTCTTTCCAATCTGGCTAAATGCCCTGTTAATTATTATTACTATTATTCTTATTAGTACTGTTCCATGATTGCCATTAGTACATTTTGTTTTTCCACTACAGGCTAATTTACCTGTATTTATGTTTTATACCTTCATTAGGCACATTGATCCATACCATTTATCCAATGAGATTGTCAGGCTACCGGATTGAACAATCTGTCTAGTTGGCAAGAGTTTACTGCTTCCCCTGACATGTTCGTTACCACCACAGTTGACATGCCACCTGCTCTTTTCCCTAAATGTTCGGGTCGTTGTTGCCCCTAATTATACCAATATCGGTTGGACTGTTGGTGGTTGTCATGACAACTGTGGCGTATTGCTGTGCTTATTTCACATAATCACAAGCTTTGTCTTGCCTAAATATTTGCTGTATTGCCGGGGGTTACATCCCCCCTTAATTTACTATTACAGCTTAAGTATTATGTTCATGTAGCCTTCACCTATATATAGCGCTATTCCGTTTAGGGTTAGTTTGTTTACCGTTGTCATGGCTACTTGGACACACTTCTTGCTAGCTAACATGTTCGGTCTTTGCATAAATTGATTACCATCTGCAGTAGCATTAGCATAAGTTTCTGTGTATTTATATTAGAATATGCTGAACCGCTCTTTAACACATGTTTATACTTATTTGTTTATGTGTTCCCTGGTCTCTCCGGTAGTATAGTTAACATATCAGTTGGTAACAGATTACGGCACACTATCTCTCAATTGTATCAGGCAGCTGATTTGTTTATTATGTTTATTATGCTTTTGGCATGTCTTGTTATTGCGCTCTGACCCTAATGCACTGTTTTATGTACTTGATGTTTTTAACACACTATGTTGTTTAGCCGATCATTACGCTGACACAGCTGCTTACTCCTCCTCTTGGGGGCATGGCAAATGTGTAGAACGTACACTTAACGGCTGTTGGGTATTTAAGTCCTGGTGGTGGGAAATGCAATTGTTGTTTTTCTGTCTGTCTGAAGACGAGCTAGTTTGGCTCGAAAACGTTCACAAATAAAGTGGATCTACAAGTAAGTATTTTGGAGTGCACTTTCTTCTACCTGTCTACACATACTGTTTGTTGCACCCAAGGCAGCTGATTGAAACATTTGGAGTGCACTTTGTCTACATTTTTATTTATATATATATATATATATATATATATATATATATATATAAACACAAACACAAGTAGTCATATCTACACATATGTATACACTAAGAAAATTTACACACTAGCGCGCACTAATTATAACCCCCTCCCATGCCCATACACATACCCTTTCTCTCTCCCCTGGCCATGCACATACCGCTTACTCCCCACTCCCCCTTCTAACTCCCCTCTTCCAAACCCCTTCTCTCTTTCCCCTTCCATACCTCTTCTCTCTCCCTCATTCCATGTCCCTTCTCTCACCTCCCTTTCCATATCCATACCCATTATCTCCATTCCCAAGCCCCCTCCACACTCTAACCTTAGTGCTAATTCCAGTGCACAGCTGTGATGCACTTTAAGGAGAGGGTGGGAATATGACAACACTGATTGGCTCCTGCACATTGGGACATCCTGCGGGGAAGCCTGGCAAAACAAGAGCCACGATCTTACAAGGACTCTTAAAGGTAGGGGTTTCTGTGTGATGGGCATGGGGCTATTCCACCTGGGTTCACTTGCTGATTGGTGGCTAAATGCAGCCACCAATCAGCAATCACTATCCAAGGTGCTGAACCAAAAATTGACCAACTCCTTAGCTGAGATTCCTGCTTTTTCAAATAAAGATAGCAAGAGAGCAAAGAAACGATAATAGGAGTAAATTAGAAATTTGCTTAAAATTGCATGCTCTATCTGAATCATGAAAGAAAAATGTTGGTTTAGTATCCCTTTAAGCTTTTTGCGCACTTTGGGTTAGTGCTCATGCGAACACATTACTTTTAACTTGTAATACACGGACTAAATGATACACGCACAAATCTTACTTCCCCACTAATTATCTAGCCCTTTATAGGGGTGACCTGACTGGAATTCAATTACAAATCAGCCAATAGAAGGAGCTTTTTTTATCAACCAATAGGAAAAAAGCAAATAATGTTGGTTGATTGATTTTTAAAATCAGCCATTAGCATTTGTTTTTTCCAATTGGCTGATTAAAATAAAAGCTTCTTCTATTGGCTGATTTGAAATTGAATATCAGTCAGGACACCCCTATAAAGGGCTAGATTATGATAAAAGGGGAAAAGGGGTCATTCAAAATTTAGTGTGCTGGGGGACAGCATGAAGAATATTAAAAGAAGAAGAGGAAGACTGATGCAGAGGGGTGTTTGGGTTTGTGGTGGTTTAAAGGTTAATAGTTTATGGGGGTTTATTGCAATGTGGGTTGTGGTGATTTAGGGGATAATAGAGTATTGAGTTTATTGCGATGGGAGTTGTAGCAGTTTAGGGGTTAATATTGTAGGAGGGGTTATTGCAATGGGTATTGTGGCGGTTTATAGGGTTAAGCAGTGTAGTCATTTTTGCGATGGGGTTGTGGCGGTTTAGGGTCAAGTAGTGTAAAGTTTTTGTGATGGGTTGTGGTGGTTTATGGGTTAAATAGTGTAGGGTAGCTTTTTTTAAAAAAATTAGGCATTTCATTTGTTAAAGAAATTCTTCCAAAACAAATGGAATGCCTAACAAAAGTCAGATCCAAAATCAGACCCAAAATCCAAAATTTTTACCAATGCACACATCCAATGAATACTGACAGAATTTTCAGTATTTATATGTTTTTAAATTTTGGAATACATTCATAGGGATATTCCTTTTTTGAAATCAAATGTCTTGGTATCCGGATACTGCTATGCATAGGATGAAGACTGGGATCTAAACCGCCATCCAGTGTTAAAGCTGCTTCCTCTGCTCTGCTTGTTCCGTCTGACTCATGGAGGTTTCGATGCGTCCCGGACACTCCTCCGATCGATGGTGCTCCATATGCTGAGCCACTAGCTGGAAGGTGCCAGGTTAGTAGGGAAAGTTCAGATATTGGCATCTACTTATCAAGCCGTCAACTTACTTGCATTCAACGGCACCAATACACTCGCCTAAGATCGCCTAAGATCGCTGCCGCGGACCTGAATGCGTTCTCCAAAGTTACCAAAAAAGCTGTCAAAAAGCTGCGCACCAAGTATGGGGAGATGAGCAGCAGACTGTTGTTAACTTACAGTCATCGATCTTGCTGCTCTTCGGCTTTTTCCCAACTTTATTGGTATACTGTCACTAAACATCCACACTATACTACACTGTTTTACCCCTATACCGCCGCTCCCGGAGCCCACCACAACTCTAATAAATGTATTAACCCCTAAACCGCCACTCACGGACCCTGCCGCAACTAAATAAAGTGTTTAACCCCTAAACCGCCGCTCCCGGAGCCCACCGCCACCTATATTATACTTATTAACCCCTAATCTACCACCCCCTACACCGCCGCCACCTACATTATGTTATTAACCCCTTATCTGCCCCCCCTATACCGCTGCCACCTACATAACACTTATTAACCCCTAATCTGCCGTCCCCAACGTCGCCGCCGCTATATTAAATTTATTAACCCCTAAACCTAAGTCTAACCCTAACACCCCCTAACTTAAATATAATTTAAATAAATCTAAATAAAACCTACTATCATTAACTAAATTACTCCTATTTAAAACTAAATACCTAATACTAATAGTTACCTTCTATCTAGCTTAGGGTTTATTTTAATTTTACAGGTAGAATAGTTATTAAATAGTTATTAACTATTTAATAAACTACCTAGCTAAAATAAATACAAAAGAACCTGTAAAATAAAACCTAACCTAAGTTACAATAACACCTAACCTAACCCTACAATTAAATACAATTAAATAAATTACATACAATTAACTAAATTATATACAATTATCTAAAGTAAAAAAAAACCCCACTAAATTACAGAAAATAATAAACAAATTACAGAAATGTAAACTTATTACACCAAATCTAATAGCCCTATCAAAATAAAAAAGCCCCCCCAAAATAAAAAAAAACCCCTAGCCTAAACTAAACTACCAAAAGCCCTTAAAAGGGCCTTTTGCGGGGCATTGCCCCAAAGTAATCAGCTCTTTTACCTGTAAAAAAAATACAAACAACCCCCCCAACAGTAAAACCCACCACCCACACAACCAACCCCCCCAAAAAAAAACCTAAGCTCCCCATTGCCCTGAAAAGGGCATTTGGATGGGCATTGCCCTTAAAAGGGCAGTTAGCTCTTTTGCTGCCCAAAGTCCCTAACCTAAAAATAAAACCCACCCAATACATCCTTAAAAAAACCTAACACTAACCCCCTGAAGATCGACTCACCAGGAGACATCTTCATCCAAACTGGGCTGTAGTCCTCAACGAAGCCGGGAGAAGTCTTCATCCAAGCCGGGCAGAAGAGGTCCTCCAGATGGGCAGAAGTCTTCATCCAGATGGCATCTTCTATCTTCATCTATCCGGCGCGGAGCGGGTCCATCTTCAAGACATCCGACGCAGAGCATCCTCTTCGGCCGATGACTACTCGATGAATGAAGGTTCCTTTAAGTGACGCCATTCAAGATGGCATCCCTTAGATTCCGATTGGCTGATAGAATTGAGCTTGCATTCTATTGGCTGTTCCAATCAGCCAATAGGATTGAAGTTCAATCCTATTGGCTGATTGCATCAGCCAATAGGATTTTTTCTACCTTAATTCTGATTGGCTGATAGAATTCTATCAGCCAATCAGAATATAAGGGACGCCATCTTGGATGACGTCACTTAAAGGAACCGTCATTCGTCGGGTAGTTGTCGGCCGAAGAGGATGCACCGCGTCGGATGTCTTGAAGATGGACCCGCTACGCGCCGGATGGATGAAGATAAAAGATGCCGTCTGGATGAATACTTCTGCCCATCTGGAGGACCTCTTCTGCCTGGCTTGGATGAAGACTTCTGCCCATCTGGAGGACCACTTCTGCCCTCCAGTCGGTAAGTCGATCTTCAGGGGGTTAGTGTTAGGTTTTTTAAGGGTGTATTGGGTGGGTTTTATTTTTAGGTTAGGGACTTTGGGCAGCAAAAAGAGCTAACTGCCCTTTTAAGGGCAATTCCCATCCAAATTAAATTACCTTTTTAGGGGAATGGGGAGCTTAGGTTTTTTTAGTTAGTATTTTTTTTGGGGGGGTGGTTGTGTGGGTGGTGGGTTTTACTGTTGGGGGGTTGTGTGTATTTTTTTTACAGGTAAAAGAGCTGATTACTTTGGGGCAATGCCCCGCAAAAGGCCCTTTTAAGGGCTATTGGTAGTTTAGTTTAGGCTAGGGTTTTTTTTTATTTTTGGGGGCTTTTTTATTTTGATAGGGCTATTAGATTAGGTGTAATTAGTTTAAATTTCTGTAATTTGTTTATTATTTTCTGTAATTTAGTGTTTATTTTTTTGTACTTTAGATCATTGTATATAATTTAGTTAATTGTATGTAATTTATTTAATTGTATTTTATTGTAGGGTTAGGTTAGGTGTTATTGTAACTTAGGTTAGGTTTTATTTTACAGGTACTTTTGTATTTATTTTAGCTAGGTAGTTATTAAATAGTTAATAACTATTTAATAACTATTCTACCTAGTTAAAGTAAATACAAATTTGCCTGTAAAATAAAAATAAACCCTAAGCTAAATGCAATGTAACTATTAGTTATATTGTAGCTAGCTTAGAGTTTATTTTATAGGTAAGTATTTAGATTTAAATAGGAATAATTTAGTTACTGATAGTAATTTTATTTATATTTATTTAAATTATATTTAAGTTGGGGGTGTTAGGGTTAGGGTTAGACTTAGGTTTAGGAGTTAATAAATTTAATATAGTGGCGTCGTCGTTGGGGACGGCAGATTAGGGGTTAATAAGTATAATGTAGATGGCGGCGGTGTAAGGGTGGCAGATTAGGGGCTAATAAGTATAATGTAGGTGGCGGTGGGCTCCAGGAGCGGCGGTTTAGGGGTTAATAAGTATAATGTAGGTGGCGGCGGTGTAGGGGGTGGCAGATTAGGGGTTAATAAGTATAATGTAGGTGGCGGCCGTGTCTGGGCGGCAGATTAGGGGTGTTTAGACTCTCGGTTCATGTTAGGGTGTTAGGTGTAAACATAACTTTTATTCTCCCATAGGAATCAATGGGATATCGGGCAGCAGCGAACATGAGCTTTCGGTGCTTTCAGACTTCCATTGATTCCTATGGCATCCGCCACCTCCAGGGCAAGGATTGAAAACCAGGTACGCTGGGCCGGTATAGTGGCAAGAGTACCTGGTAGGTATTTGAAAAGTAGCAAAAGTAGTCACATAGTGCCGAATTTGCATTCGGAACATCTGTAATGACGTAAGCAACGATCTGTGTCGGACTGAGACCAGCGGATCGTATGTCACGTCACAAAGTTCTACTTTTGCCGGACTGTAGGCTTTGTTAAATAAGGGGAATCAAGCTTGCAACAATTACGCTGCGGAATTCCAGCGTATTTGCGGTTGACGGCTTGATATGTAGATGCCATTGTATTGAAAGAAAGATACCGGAACTTCTTCGTGGTTAAAAGTTCATTCCTTAATTCATTTTATAAAAATCGGCACAATCACGCCTGACATGTTTCGTCACTTCTGCCTTATTCGTAAATGTGATTCAGTTAAAACACTTAAAAAATGTATAGCCATAACCAGTTGATTATTTGTTCTTACTGGTCATGTGATTCTATATTCAGAATGATCATCTTTAGGACTATTGGGATACAAAGAAACTTGTATATTAGATGGAATAAGGAACATAAAGTATAAAGCTTTCCACAGAACCTTTAATACAAATATACAATACATGAGCAGGTTATATGAAAATATGGAAATATGAAAAAAGGTGCTAGAGTAACTACAGATTGTTGCTAGATAGTAAGAATCTTTTTTTCTAAGATCTAGTATAAAGTAATAAAATATGTTGATATATAAGCAACACATAGCTATTCCCAGAAATTTATAAGGTCAAAGGCTGAATTAAACCCTTTAGGGGTGCGTGTATCCAGCGTAAAAATCCAGAACGCCTCTCTTTTAAATAACAATCTGTTAATATTGCCTCCTCTGTTGTGTTGTCTGATCTTTTCAATTATCATCCATTTTAGTGTTGTATTGACATGTTGATGATCTTCTATAAAATGTTTTGCCTATTCTGAACATTTATATGACCTTTTTATGTCTGACAAATGTTCTCTCACTCTCTTCCTGACTTCTCGTGAAGTGCATCCTATGTACTGTTTTTTGTTACATGTGCACCATATTAGGTAGATAACATTTTTAGATCTGCAATTGACACAATCTTTAAGTACATATTTCCCTGTTGCTGTAGATTCAAAGGTAGTAGTTGGATTTCCACAACTACATGGGATACATTGACTATATCCACATGTATGCATACCTTTGACCTCTAGCAAAGAGCTTTTGGTTTAATCAGTTCTAATCTCGCTAAGTTACAATTCATTCCCTATTGTTGTCCCTCTGCGATAGGAGAAATTGCAATCTTTTTTCACTATATGTTGCAGACCGTCATCTGCAGACAACATTGGGAAACGTTTCCTAATTATATTGCAAATCTGATAAAAGTCAGCAGAAAATTGTGTGGTGAAAGTAACAGTGTTATCTTGAAAGTTTTCTTTACTTTTATTAATGCAAGCTTTATCCAAAAGGAGTGTATCTCTATCTACTTGCGTTTGGCTTTCAAGATAATTCTTTTGTAGTATCCTCTTTTTAAGAGGCGTTCAAATAAATCATTACTTTGTGTCTCATAGTCAGTAATTTTACTGCAATTTTGTTTAATTCTTATAAATTCTCGTTTAGCTATTGAGTAAGGGACTTGTTTGATTTCTCCTTCTGTGTAGGATAGTGTTGCCTGAAATTGGTTTTCTGTAGACAGTGGTCTCTACTCCATTGGTATCCTGATTAAACAAAAGAGTAATATCCAAGTAATTAATACTCTGTCCCTGCTCCATACAAACAATAAGTCATCAATAAATTTGTGGTATGTTCTTATGTTGTCAGAAAAAAGATTTATCTCGCTAAATATATATTATACAATTGACAGCGCACTCCCACTTAACTGGCAACTACCAGGGTCCAGGCAAAAAATTGAAATTGGAATGAAAAGGCTTGCACTCACTGGATTTATGAAAAACAGTGCTTTTATTGGCACATCAAAAAACAAGTGACGTTTTGGGGATCAATCACCCCAAACACTAACAGCTCATTAGCTCCATCTCTCCCTAACAGATGGATGATGTCACCAACGTAAACAAAGCGTGTGATTGGCTCCACAATGATACTGGCCAACTACGGTCTGACTGAGGCCACTCCCATCTATATTACTAGATTACATTTAGTGCTATTGTATATTGTTTATTATACAATTTATTTTGTAGTGTTACTTGTAGTGTAGCTTTACGATTTTCTGTCTATCTATCTTGCAGAGTTGATCCCACTTCCTTGCCTACACTAACTTTCCACGGTGTGCTCATGGGCTGAGCACCACCCTTCTAGGAGGATTCCTGGCATGTGATTTTTGGGTCTGTTTTAGACCACGCCCATGATGCACACGCGTGGCAGCTTGGTGAGATGCAATGGTTCCGATGTGTTCCCCTTATGTCCTAGTGAGTAACGCCATTTAATAATTAAGATATTATTGTTTTTACTAATAGCATGGATTGTTGAGGCTGCTATTTGCTGCAGTGTGCAGCAGTATATAATCTGATTACTCCAATTTACCCTACACATTAGGGCACCATCTGCTCTCTCAACTTTATGTATAAACACAATTGTATTATCACAGTTTATATTAGGTATGTGCATTATCTCAGCTCCTGTATAATCATACACATTATTACTTAATGTACCACATTGTTTGTATTAACGATATTCATTTTGTTTTTTGTTTATGTGAATATAATATACACTTTGTTTATTATTTTTTTTTTTTATGAATTAATTGAAATATGTGGTGGGATGCCACTATTATTATAAGTTAGATTGACAGTAATAGTGAGATGTCAATACTCTAATTATTTGTTTTACATGTTCTAACAGGGGGCTGTCCTGTTCTGATTTGTGGGAGGGGTTTACAGTTGATTTAAACACTTGCGGCTAGATTTAGAGTTTTGTCGGTAACGACACGAAAAGCTAACGCTGGCTTTTTTCTGGCCGCACCATAAAAATAACTCTGGTATTGAGAGTCCACATAAAGGCTGCGTTAGGCTCCAAAAAAGGAGTGTAGAGCATATTTAACGCAGCTTCAACTCTCGATACCAGAGTTGCTTACGGACGCGGCCAGCCTCAAAAACGTGCTTGTGCACGATTCCCCCATAGGAAACAATGGGGCTGTTTGAGCTGAAAAAAAACCTAACACCTGCAAAAAAGCCGCGTTCAGCTCCTAACGCAGCCCCATTGTTTGCTATGGGGAAACACTTCCTACGTCTGCACCTAACACCCTAACATGTACCCCGAGTCTAAACACCCCTAACCTTACACTTATTAACCCCTAATCTGCCGCCCCCGCTATCGCTGACCCCTGCATATTATTTTTAACCCCTAATCTGCCGCTCCGTAAACCGCCGCTACTTACATTATCCTTATGTACCCCTAATCTGCTGCCCCTAACACCGCCGACCCCTATATTATATTTATTAACCCCTAATCTGCCCCCCACAACGTTGCCTCCACCTGCCTACACTTATTAACCCCTAATCTGCCGAGCGGACCGCACCGCTATCATAATAAAGTTATTAACCCCTAATCCGCCTCACTAACCCTATAATAAATAGTATTAACCCCTAATCTGCCCTCCCTAACATCGCCGACACCTAACTTCAATTATTAACCCCAAATCTGCCGACCGGAGCTCACCTATTCTAATAAATGTATTAACCCCTAAAGCTAAGTCTAACCCTAACACTAACACCCCCCTAACTTAAATATAATTTAAATCTAACGAAATTAATTAACTCTTATTAAATAAATTATTCCTATTTAAAGCTAAATACTAGTCGGCAGATTAGGGGTTAATAATTGAAGTTAGGTGTCGGCGATGTTAGGGAGGGCAGATTAGGGGTTAATACTATTTATTATAGGGTTAGTGAGGCGGATTAGGGGTTAATAACTTTATTATAGTAGCGGTGCGGTCCGCTCGGCAGATTAGGGGTTAATAAGTGTAGGCAGGTGGAGGCGACGTGGAGGGGGGCAGATTAGGGGTTAATAAATATAATATAGGGGTCGGCGGTGTTAGGGGCAGCAGATTAGGGGTACATAAGGATAACTTAAGTAGCGGCGCTTTGCAGTCGGCAGATTAGGGGTTAATTATTGTAGGTAGCTGGCGGCGACGTTGAGGGGGGCAGATTAGGGGTTAATAAATATAATATAGGGGTCGACGGTGTTAGGGGCAGCAGATTAGGGGTACATAAGGATAACTTAAGTAGAGGCGCTTTGCGGTCGGCAGATTAGGGGTTAATTATTGTAGGTAGCTGGCGGCGACGTTGTGGGGGGCAGATTAGGGGTTAATAAATATAATATAGGGGTCAGCGGTGTTAGGGGCAGCAGATTAGGGGTACATAAGGATAACGTAGGTGACGGTCGGCAGATTAGGGGTTAAAAATTTTTAATCAGGTTGCGGCGATGTGGGGGGACTTCGGTTTAGGGGTACATAGGTAGTTTATGGGTGTTAGTGTACTTTAGAGTACAGTAGTTAAGAGCTTTATGAACCGGCGTTAGCCCAGAAAGCTCTTAACTACTGACTTTTTTCTGCGGCTGGAGTTTTGTCGTTAGATTTCTAACGCTTACTTCAGACACGACTCTAAATACCGGAGTTAGAAAAATCCCATTGAAAAGATAGGATACGCAATTTACGTAAGGGGATCTGCGGTATGGAAAAGTCGCGGCTGAAAAGTGAGCGTTAGACCCTTTTTTGAGTGACTCCAAATACCGGAGGTAGCCTAAAACCAGCGTTAGGGGCCTCTAACGCTGGTTTTCACGGCTACCGCCAAACTCCAAATCTAGGCCTTGGTTTGTTCACTATTCACTTGGTCAGATGAAGGGGTGATTGATCCCCGAAACGTCACTCGTTTTTTGATGTGCCAATAAAAGCACTGTTTTTTATAAATCCAGTGAGTGCAAGCCTTTTCATTCATTCATTATATATATATAGGGACACCCACCAGCCCATTGTGAGATTTGCATGGGAGGGGGCAAATTTAGCCCCCATCGCTGTGCATCGTTTTTGGAGAAAAAAAATATTTTAAAATTTTAAAAAATTGTGTGACAACAAAAAATGTGTGACTTTCCAACAGATATTTGATGAATTCTTTTGTATAATCTCTACAATTAGTTAAAAAGTATTCAATAGCTCTTAGTCCCACTTGGTGAGGTATACTTGAATAAAGCGAGACCATGTCTACAGTCAACCAGCAATCCCGTGGTTGGCATTTGAAGCCTTCAAATTTTTGTAGCACATGTTTTGTAACTCTTAAATAGCAAGGAAGCTTGAGAACTATTGGCTGTAAGATACTGTCTAGCCAATCAGACAACATTTCACATAGAGACCCTATACCTGAGACGAAGGGTCTGCCTTCTATGTCTGCCAAAGATTTTTGAACCTTTGGCAGAATGTGAAAAATAGGTATTAATGGTTGTGAGACATATAAGAAATCAAACATGTCCTGATCAATGTGACCTTCACTAAGGCCATTATAGAGTAATGGCCTGAGTTTCTGTTTAAATGTATTGGTTGGGTTATGTGAGAGTGTTATGTAGTTATCGCTTTTATTTAGATGTCTAAGGACCTCTTTAGTGTATGATTCAGTGTCCCAAACTACTACACTTCCCCCTTTGTCAGCTCCTTTAATGACCACATTTTTATTGTTTTTTTAGTGATTCAAGTCCCATTTTTTCTTCTTTTGAAAGGTTATAATTTAATTTTTTCGGTTGGAGTGAAAGACTCACAAGGTCTGCTTTTACTCTTTTTTGGTAATTTACCAAAATATCCCCCCTTGATTGGATGGGATAAAACACAGACTTGGGTTTAAATACTATATGTGAGTCTATCACTCCCAACTCAAGATTGGTTTCCAATCCTAGTTCTGTTAAATTTTGTAAATCCCTTAACTCTGTAGAGTTTAACTCCTCTGTTTCTTGTCTTGAGTTAGTCATCTCTGTTTCTGAGTTAGTCTCATTAGAAACACTTTCTTGGTTTTCTAGAGAAATGTTTTTTAGTGTCAATTGTCAGATTAATTTATTTACGTTGACTAGCGTTTGAAACAAATTAAACCTAGTAGTAGGTACAAATCCTAGTCCATAGTTTAAATCTTTTATTTTAGTTTAATTTAATTCATACTCAGTAAGTTTAATTATATTGGTAGTGTTTGGGGATTCAGGTGGTGTTATTGTACATATTTGCTCTGTCCTCTTCTCAGTGTATATCTTGTCTGATTGGTTCTTATATTTCCTCCTCTTCCTGTACCCCCTCCTTCTACTCTTGTGGGATTCACGGGGGATAGCTGAAAAACCTGTTCTATGTCTGACTGGTCTAGTGTCTGGTCATCAGATGTTCTTTCAATATTGCTAGATTTAGTATATTTAGTTTGTTGAGAATGTTGAGAATTTATTATCTTTTATAAAGGATACTGGTGATTTTATCAATAAATTGGAAGGGATAGCTCTTGACACAGATAAATACATTTGATACACTCTGTACACATCCATTAAACACAAGAGTGGTATTGCCTGTGTCAAGAAGCTGTTAAGTAATTATGTGAAATATAATATGCTACAAATAGAATTTTTGAAAGAGTCTTTGAGATTTCACAATACATGGTACATACAAAGTCAAGGGATGGCTATGGGGTCTAATTTTGCCCCCTCATATGCCAACGTATTCATGGGTAATTTTGAGGAGAAATATGTGTATGAAATTCCACTATATATATAAAATATGGAGCCACTTGGTGGCATTTTATCAATGAAGTGTTTGGTATATGGGGGGTAACATTGACTCTCTATATGAATTTGTAGCTGAATTAAACATGGTGGTCAGGGGTATTAAGTTTACCCTCACGTGACATGATACCACGTTGACTTTTTTGAATACTAAAGTGGTGAAGGAAGGTTTTGATTTGAGATGTGACATCTATACCAAGACTACAGACAGAAATAATTTACTCCATTACCACAGTTTTCACCCTGAGATTTTAATGAACTCCCCAACTAGGAATCAGTTCATTAGGGTTAAGCGTATTGTGAGACAGGATGGCATTATACAGGATAGATTAAAAGATATGGGTAACACATTCTTGGATAGGGCCTATCCTAGAGCTCTTATTGAAAAGGAAATTGCAGTAGTAAGTGACATTGACAGGACCTCTTTGCTGTTCAGAAAAAGAGAATAAAGAGAAAGAGGGGACTAAAAGGGACTGTTTGGTTCTAGTCTCCAAGTATAACAATAATAGTAGAGAGATTAAGAATATGGTTCTCAGACATTGGCATATTTTGAAAAATTATAATCCAAATATCAGTAGTTTCCAACAGACCCCTATGATGGCTTACAAAAGAAACCGTAATCTTAAGGATATGTTGTTATAGACTGACATAGGTAGTACTAAGAAATCTACCCAGAGTTACATAACAGAAAAAAAACTGTAATCCCTGTTTAGGGTGTAATAGTATTAATTCCATGATTAAGGGAGCCACTTTTGTTCACCCTAGATCTGGCAAGATATATAAAATAAGGGATCATTTTACTTGCAATTCCACCTTTTTTATATACTAAATAAAATGCCCATGTTCAAAAATTTATATTGGGGAGACCAAGAGGAAGGCTGGTGACCGAATTAGGGAACATAAATCTAACATTAGATGTGTGGATAAAGAGGCCCCGGTATTGTCCCATTTTTTAGAAGCTAAACATTCCATCAGTCAAATGAGGTGGCAGGTAATTAATCAGATGAAAATGCCCAGGAGGGGGGAGGGTGACAGGGAGTTACTGTTAAAAAGAAGAGAGTTATATTGGATCTTCATGCTGAATGCCCTTATACCACAGGGCATGAATAAAGAATATGACATGTCTAATTGCATTTGAGCATCTGTATTTGTATTTTAATGGTTCATTGATAAGAAAAGTGTTATTTGCACAAAGTGCCACTTTTGTTCAAAGAAAATGTTTTATGTAATTAAGGAATTTGTTGGCTCCATGATGCTTTATAAGTGTGATTAGTGTGAAATGAATCGCATAGCATAAATAAGGGTTGAGAGCCCGCAACAATGCTATTTTGTTGGACTCACACTCTGCAATAAAGTGAGATACACTTCATGTGCTGTGGAACTTTGTGTTTTGTATGTTGTGTATTTAGTTTTAGTCAGATTCTTTTTCTGATGTTGAGTTTGTATAGACGAATTGTTAAAAGCTACAGATTTTTTCATTTGGGTTTGTGTGGGTTTAAGAATTGGTTTAGGATTGCCTGGTCTAGAGGCATTATCAGCAGGAGCTAAAATATCTGTTTCATTTTCTGAGTGTGTATTGTCACCTGAATCTGTATCAATGCTAGTATTAATACTTTTTCCTTTATTCTTATTATTAGAACCACTTCTAGAGCCACGGTCCCTAGATCTGCTTCTATTCTTTCTCTGCCAAATATACACTCTGCCTGAGTTATAATCTGTTAAATCTCTCGTGTATTTATCATGTTTTATCTGTGTAAGTTCCTTCTTTAAAGTATAAATCGTTTCCTTTAATAAACCATCAAATACTTTGTATTTACTTTCTAAAGTACACATATGCAATTCTGACTGTAATGCAAATATTTGTTCTCTTACTTTAAATAATTGTACATCTTTGAATTCAATTATATATGACGTTAGTTTGAATGAACATTCAGATAAAAAGTTATTCCAGTGGTCAAAACTTTCTCTATCTTTAACCATAAAGGTTGGGAATTTTCTGAGACGAAGTCCCCTTGGTATAATTTGTAAACGGATATACCGCTCTATGGTTCATTTGCCTCATTTTAATTTGTATCACCTAGGGCAGTGTTTCCCAACTGCGGTCCTCAATTACCCCCAACAGTCCTGGTTTTCATTATAGCTGAATAGAGCACAGGTGAAATAATCATCTGATGGATGAGAGCAGGTTGGTTACTGATCAGCTGATTACTTCATCTGTGCACTGGTTCAGCTATAATGAAAACCTGGCATGTTGGGGGTACTTGAGGACCGTGGTTGGGAAACACTGACGTAGGGGATTAGTTAAATTGACCTCTGAAAATATGTTTTCAAAGCCCTGTTCAAGTACATCAAGGTTTTCCATGGATGTGAGTGAATAATAAGCATTCTCTTGCTGAGTTTCACTTAAATCAATATTAACAGATTGCTATTTAAAATAGATGCGTTCTAGATTTTTACGCTGGATACACGCACCCCTAAAGGGTTTAATTCAGCCTTTGGCCTTATAAATCTCTGGAATAGCTATGTGTTGCTTATATATCAACGTATTTTTAGTGCTAAGCAAATCCTAAAACTATTGTCATACCATAGTCAATATGATTATATTGTCACACCAGAGTAATTCTTATTTCCATAGCTTTACATGATTTTGTGCATTGTTTATTAAATAAAACACACTAATTAGTTTATCACTACATTAGAAGTGACTTTTGCACCTTCATAATCAAAATTACCCCATTAGTTGTAACTACACACTTGAATGCTTTGTTCTATTTTAACCTGTCTAGTTGTACTTTATACTAGATCATAGAAAAAAAAATTCTTACTATCTAGTAACAATCTGTAGTTACTCTAGCACTTTTTTTTTCATATTTCCATATTTTCATATAATCTGCTCATGTATTGTATATTTGTATTATAGGTTCTGTGGAAAGCTTTTATACTTTACAGTATGTTGCTTATTCCATCTAATATACATGTTCCTTCGTATCCCAATAGTCCACCTTAGACTCACATGACCAGTAAGAACCACTGGTGAGTCGGTTGTTGCTATAATTTTTTAAGTGTTTTAACTGAATCACGCTTACGAATAAGTCAGAAGTGCCGAAACATGTCAGGCGTGATTGTGCCGATTTTTATATGATGAATTAAAGAATGAACTTTTAACCACATAGAAGTGCCGGTATCTTTCTTTCAAATTGTTATTAAATCATCACCTTATCCCTACCACCTCTGTTTCTTTTTCTTTTATTGCCCTCCTTTTAGTCTTATGTATGACTTATATGCAGCAGATTTCCATCACCCCAATTTTTTTATTTTTTCGACCGAACACCCTTTGCCTGCTGCGGAGGTTCCCGCTCCTATTCTAAATGAGTGGGGAGCAAAATATGCATTCTCTAATCCCAACTTTGATACTGCCATATTCAACACCTTTTTGAATTCGAAAATTGTCACCTCTGAACTGCCTCTATGCCTAAAAAATGTACACTCGTTGACCCTTTCAATCGCTAGATATTCCTTACCACATGCTACCAGGCAAGCCACATTCCTTAATGCCGGCATGTTGACCCATGCCCCTTTTCCGGCTGTATCTGTCTTTGATTTCCTAATGAACACCATTACTGTATCTTCCCTTACTCGCACATCACTTTGCTCTAAACCTCCTTTGGCCTCTTTCCTTTTTTTAGGTAACATTTCCTCTATTCGCATCGCCCCATGAAATGCAAACGCAAATGCAGTTTTAAATACCAATGCCTCGTCCTGATTGAAGCAAATGTCCTGCAATATCCCTATCATCCATACCAACTTATCCTCAGCTATTGGTTCCCTTTTGTCTAAAGATTTTTCTTCTCCTACCCTATGCTATAAATATCCTTGACCAATCTGTCTGACCATATAGCTGCGAGAAATAGGATTTTCCCGCTAATATTGTTCTTATCTCCTCTTATGCATCAGCCATTCAAGAAACCTGCCCTCTTTACTCATTTCACTACCTGTTTTAAACTCATACCACTGTGTCCAGTGCTTTCTATAAGCTACCCAAGTTCTCGGTGCCAGGGATTTCTCCAATAGTTCTCTGATCCTGTCTATTTGTTGCCAATCTGCCAAATAAATAGAGGGCAACATTCACCTTCCCTTCTAACATTGGGGGCCAATTCAGAGAATTGTTCCCATTTAAAACACGATAAAGCATTGGCTTTGGTGATCTTATACCCTGGTATATGCTTAGCCTTAAAAGAGATTTTATGCGTCAAACATTTTAGTATAAAAATATCATAGGTACCTTACTACCGGTAGTGATGATGCTGACAAGTTGCTAATCACATCTACTACTCCCCTATTATCTGACCAGAATATTATCCTTCTATTTGCCAATTCCTTGCTCCATAGTTCAACTGCCACTACTATTGGGAATAGCTCCAATAATACAAAATTCTTCACTAACTCCTCTTTCCATTCTACTGGCCACTCCCCAGTGCACCACCTACCCTGCCAGTATGCGCCAATTCCCAGACTACCAGCTGCATTCGTATACAGTTCTATTTACTCCACTCTTACCACCTCCTCCCATATCCTTATTCCATTAAATTCTTTCAGGAAAGTTTCCTAAACTCTAGGGCCCTCTCTCATTTCGCTGGTTACCCTGATCAAATGCTCGGGTTTCTTAGCCCCTTTAGTGCCTAATTCAAGCCACCTTTTAAATATTCTACCTACTGGTATCACTTTATAGGCAAATTTCAGTATTCCTGGTATTCCTGCTATCGCTTACCTAGCTTTCTTGACTTTATCTGCTGATAATTTGCACTGTTCCTTCACGGAATCTATGATTATACCCAAATAGGCTAGAAGCACCCATGTCCCTTCCATTGTATCCTTCCCCACTGGCACTCCTAGTCCCTCCAACATTTCTTTCAAACCTTCTTTCATTTGCCTACATTGTAACGAGCCAGCCGGCCCCACCACCATGTAATCATATAGATAATGCACCACAGAATCCTTCCCAATTCTCTCTGCAACAACCAATGTAGGAATGAACTGAATTTTTCGAATATTGCACATGAGATAGAACATCCATTGGCAAACATTTGTCGACATAAAAACCCCATAAGTTTGAAACTGTCTGGATTTAAAGTCAATAGTCTAAAAGCAGACTCTATGTCTATTTTGGCCATTAATGCCTCCTACCTGCTTCTTTCACTAGTTCCACTGCACTGTTGAATGACTGGTACTGCACTGCTGCATCCAGTTTATTGATTGCATCATTTACAGACTTATCCCTCGGGTAAGATAAATGATTAATCATTCTATATTTCCCTTTTTCCTTTTTAGGGACCACCTCCAGTGGAGAAACTACTATATCTGTAAAAGGCTTATCCTTAAATGGCCCGCCAACCTACCCATGGCCACCTCCTTCTCTATTTTTTCTTCCAAAACCATTGGTAACTCCCTGGATGATTTTAAAATTCTAGTCTTGCTTGCCCCCACCACATTGTGCTTAACTGGTACTGAAAAACCCCTATTTAGCCCCTCTATCAACAATTCCCCATATGTCCCATATGTTAGGGTACCGCTGCAACTCATCTGTCAATCTACCTACTTTCCATGGAGTTGTGGCCAGTCTCCATTGCATTTTTCCCTCCTGCATTTCCTTGACTCCGAAAGGAATGCCTCCCCGCACCATTGTTACAGTTATTTTTTCTGCAATCTACCCCCACATGGCCCCCACTACAATACCTACATGCGTGCTTATATTTGCATGTAGTGCCTCTGTCACACTTTTTTTCATTATACGCACAGCATTCCCTACCTTCTGTCCCATGCCCCTTATTACATTTATTAGCAAATTTTCCGACTACATTTTGGTTGTCTGTCACCTTCATTAGTCTTGTGTACATGTCCAGCATTTTTTCACCAAATTATTTTCTCCCCTTATCCCCCAACTGCAAATTACCCCTTCTAAATTCTGCATCGTAGTCTTTCCATGCGTAACCCCCATACATTGTATAACATTCAGCTATTAGGTGTATGTATCTTAACATCCCTTTAACCTTGCTTGGATTTGCTGTGATAAAACACTCAGCGTATATTAACATGCCCTTCACCCACTCTACTAACGTTTGCTTTCCTATCTTACCCTTTAATTCGTCACCCCTAGATTTTACTGCCAATGCTTCTATGGTTATATAGAATATGTCTATGTATTTCCATTTATGTGCTCTCATTATCACCTCTGCTTTCAGGTGAGTTATCAAAGGTAATAGCATTGTACCCATTACTTTGACGTCAGCATTTAACACCTCCCCATCACTTGTCACTGTTTGACCCAGCACCAATCTATCCTCCACTTTACCCTATTTGGCATATATTTTACGCACTATTTGTAAAAATCTTCTTATTGCCCCCACTCACCTTTTTCTCATCCTCAGAATCAACCTCAGAAGAACTGTCAGACATTTAAAAACTTTTGCATAGAATTTTCTTACCCTGTTTGGCTTTTTGTACTTCACAGTTCCTCGTTGTTGCTTCCTCTGTCTGTATCCCTGTTGGTGGCACCTCTCTTGCAAAGCTGGCACAGCTGCTGTTGTTCTTCCCTTCTTTGTATTAGCAGTAGATTCCGATATGATCGCCTGTGGTGCACCTCTTTCCTTTTCCACTTGTGAATTGTTTGTCTTTAATGTAATGGTACAGTTATTAATTGTCCTCTCATTAGGCAATTTCCTGTGAGGTTCCCTCACCTTGCGTTCCCCTATTGCCCCTCTCCTGCTAATCTCCCTCTCAGCTTCTCTCCCATTTCCAAGCATTGCCGCATCCCCTACCTGCTCCTCCTCCTCTATCATTCTATATGAGTTACCCTCTAAATCCCTTATAAACTTGGGCCTACCCACTTCCATTTGCCTTACCCATTTTTATGGGTTTACCTGTCTCTCCACCTCCCCTTCCGTAAACTTCTATATGGCCCTGGTCCATATAGCTGTCCTGCCGACTCCATTCCCACCTTTTGTCCCTTGATTCCCTCCACCTTGATGAATTTCTGCCCTCCCAGTCATTCATATAATAGGGGGCCTGATGAAACAGCGTTTGAAGCGCTGAGAAATGGGTAGCATTTTTTAGGGGGGTCTGTCACTATACCCCACCTATCTTTGGTTCCTGTTTTTAAATAGCTTTTATGGTTTTTTAATAAATTGGTTGTTGAACCTTTTTAACTGGAACCTGCCTCACTTATCCTTTACCAATCACTTCCACTGGAAGTAATAAGCTGCTGAAAACTCTGCAGCTGTGTGCTCCTGTGATTCCTGAGCTCCTGTTATCCTGGTTTCCTGGGCATTCACACTTGGGAGTGTTTGCACTCGACAGAACAGTAAGCTGGGTTGCTGTAAAAATATCCAGCCTGCATCTAATAGCATTGTCTGGGTGCTCCTGGGAAATGTGAGTACCCTGGCACAGGGGTTTATCTGCAATTTTCCTACATCATTTATTACTGATACACACATGTGCCTCTCTATGTTTTTGTATTTCTGTACTAAATTATCTGTCACTAAGGTGTAAAGAGAGTGCTGCACCTTTTTGGATTTCCAGAGGTATCCCCCAATTGGAGGAAAAGTTTGAAATAACCCTTGGATGCTTCAGACATCATATGTGTTGGGACTATACTATATAAATCTATGAGGTTTGCATATCTATAATAAGTGGGTGTCTACCCATAGATTGGAAAGTTTATTTGCTTCATACAGACGTTTTTTTCACTCAACCTAATCTCATATATATGTATCAATAATAACAGTCATTTCTAATGTGAATATCTTTACAATTGAATATTTTTACAATTGTTTATACTTTTATACATCTATATTGAGTCATTGATTATATTGATATATTATTTATCTCCTTATTTTTATTCTGATTAGCGCCCTCTATTGGAAGTGATTGCTTTGATTTCTTCTGTGTAATAAGTATGTGCCTACCTTGCAGCTCTCGTGTTTGCTGCTGCTGAGAGGCCTAGACCTACTGCCACCATGCCGCATATAGTAATCCCAGTCTGCATCTCTATTATTCCTATAGGCCGTGTGTGCGCCATCAGGGGTCCCACCTTCCCAGTCACTGCTTACCCAATCAGGGTGCCTATTGAAGCCATGCTCTGCATGCGCATCATCAATGCGCCGCTGTGATGTAATTAAATCATCGGGACGCGGCAAGAGGAGGACCATTGCTCAGCTCCCCGCCATGTTTAATTGGGGCCTAGTGCCTCGCCTATGCTGCGACTCCCTACTAGCCTGCAGCGGTGGGATGTCCTCCCCGGATGATCCGGAACCCTCCTGTATGGACTCCTGTATGGAATGCCTATGCTGCTTCCCAGACTGCTAAAAAGGCCAACACTAATATCATCAGGGGCCATATCAGCAGCATCACCTACCGCCAACTGCTCCGCTCTGGGTGGGACCGCCTCTCCTACCATACTTACTGATACTGGGTCCTTGTCTGTAGCTGCCTGGCGAGAGCTAAGGACTGCTTCATCTACTGACCTGACCACTGCTACTCCTTGACCTGTTGACTGGACCACTTTGCTCTTCTCCAGCTTCTTTAGCTTCCTCTGGGCTTGGATTGTCCTCGTTCTCCAGATGGATTCCCCATCATCCAAAAACCTCTTTGGTATTCTTCTGTTCCTGGTTGCCATTCTTGAATCCGAAGTTCAATAGCTGCTCCTGCAAACACAAAAAAAAAGGTTAGTTTTCTCACTTCCTATCTGCCCATACCTTATATTCCTGCTTCACTCAAGACACTCCCCTTAGTTCCCCTCCAATAGGTTAATGCTGTCTAATCTCTTAGCCACATAACATGAAACAAAGGAATCTCATTCTCCTAACACAAGATACCATGTTAACCCCTTACAGCTCAGAAACCCATCCCTTATGCCTTTACAGCCGCATACGCTCCCTTTAATTATTTTTGAGGAGCCAATCTGCTTTTGTTACTGAAGTGAGCGTCCATTTTTTTTAAATGTATTTTTTTTTGCAAAACAGTAGTTTCAGTTTTGATCTTGTCTCCTCATTTAGGGTCAGATAACGAGTGGAGTAGTATTTAATGCTCCCACTCGAGTGTTAACTGCTATAGAAGTAAGCTTTTTTGTGCTCGGTGTGTTGAGCTCGTATTATGAGTTGAAAGTAAACTGTCTTCACTCGCATGCTAACCCGATTACGGCAAAAAGCTGAATATGTCGTGCACATTCAGTTTTCCCCCATAGCAGTCAATGGAGCAAAAAATGTGGGGGGAAAATCCAACGTGTAAACCCGATCGTCTATTCTAGTTTAATGTTTTTTTATTGGGTTGATGAGTTTCACAATAATACAGCATACAATACTTGTTAACATAGAAATATGCAATAAAAGTTCACAAATGTATTGTTAAATGAACCCATTTCCTTTTATAAGCAAGTAGGCAAAGAAGAAAAAAAAGGGAAAAAAAGAAAGGAAATAAGATGAAAGGGAAATAGAAACTAGGAAAAAAGTGTTAGGCGAGGGAAAAAGGAGAGGAGGAGGGGCAAACATGGGGAAAAGAAGAAACATCCATATTGTTCGTATCTTGTTACATTTATATTGCTCCTAAAGATATCCACATACATCCTAACATAGGGAAATAAGTGGTACACTAAAAAAAGTTCCTTCCTTTTCTGATGAGACCGCTCCTTCGTTTCGCTTGTTGTTCACTAAAAAAAGTTGTTGAGTGAAAGAAATCACCCGTCCACTGTCTGGTAAAGTTACAGTCAGATTATATATTGCTATATAACCTTTTCTCCCACAGGAAGAGAATATCATTAATAAAGTCTTGTTTGCCTATGTAGTAATAATGCATTTTTTCAAGGATAAGTATGTGGTCTACCTCCGATACCCATTGTGCAGAAGTGGGGATTTGTTGAGTCTTCCATAGTCTTGGGATTAGCCTTTTTGCACAGGTCAACATTATCTGAAATAATTTTTTGCGGTATATGCAGTGAAGGGGTGGGATATGGTTAAGGAGAATGATGAGGGTTGAGAGCTATACTAGTACCTAAAATTTGATTTATATTCCGCTATAATCGTGACCAAAAACCAATGATATGTGGGCAAGCCCACCAAATATGGGTCATAGTCCCTATGTCTCCACACTTTCTCCAGCAGCTCGGAGAGGCAGTCGGATAGATATGTCGGAGACGGTGAGGTCTTAAGTACCAGCGGGTTAATATTTTATAATTCAGTTCGGACATGACCAGTGAAATAGAGGCAGAGTGAGTTTGAAACATTGTCTCCAATCGGCATCACTGAGGTTGCCCATTAGTTCATTTTAGCAAGTATGCAGGGCGCTATGCAGGGCGCTGTACAGGAAAAGATCCTCTGAGCATTTTATATATTATAGAGAAATGAGCTCTCTTATCTTAATGTCAGGGTCAATGCATAATTGCTCAAATGCCGTTAGTGGTCTTAGAATGTTGTGCTTATGTATACTATTGTTGATTGTGTGTCTGATCTGCAGATATGTGTACCAGTTATGAAATGGAAAGCCCAATTCATCACTTAATATTACTCTGTCTTTAACCCCCCTAGAGTCCAATATTAGATAAATGGTAAGATTCTGGAGGTTTTCCATTGCGTTGGTATGAGTGAATGAGGTATGTTGTAGGAAGAGTTGATTGTTCAACAACGCGGTTAAGGGAGAAACTTGAGTGGACACTCCTTTGATATGCGTAATTACATAATCCCAAACATCAAGAGTGGCTCTAACATAACTGTCCTGATACGCTAGTGGTGGCCTATTGGCTTTAGGTAGCCAGGCAATGTCTCTCATATGTTTAACTTCTAACAGGGAGCTTTCAATTTGGACCCACAAAGTAGTGGGGTGTGCATGGTTCCAGGAAAGTAATCTAACTAAGTGTACAGCCCTATAGTAGTTCATGAGGTTAGGGATATTAAGTCCCCCATCCTCTTTGCTTAAATAAAGAGTATTTTGAGCCACCCTAGGTTTTTTAGGCCCAAATAAACAAATTGAGCATTTTCTGTTGTAATCAGAGGTATGAGTTAGGCAAAGCCATTGGTAATGTCCGGAAGAGATATAAGTATTTTGGTACTATCATCATTTTAGTAGTATTTATTCTCCCCAACCAGGAAAGGTGGCCCTGTTTATGCCAGGTCTCTAGTAGATTCCTTACCATATGTTGGAGAGAGATAAAGTTATCTTGAAATAAATCTTGGGCATTTTTGGGGCTTATCAACCCTAGGTATTTAATCTTGTCTGTGATAGTGAATTCAGTATTATGCGTTATAAATTCTACATCTTGCAATGGTGTATTTATTAACATTATCCCCGATTTCCCCATATTAATGGAGATATTGGACACTTGCTTTTAAGCTTCTAACGTTTGTATCTCAGCAGGCAGGGTAGTAGAAGGAAGTTTAAAGGGTGAGGATCACATCGTCCACAAACAACAGGCACTTTTGAGTAATAGTTTTGTACTGTATTACAAGAATATCCGGATTGTTTCTAATCTGTATAGCCAGAATTTCAACTGTGATGGTGAATAATAGTGGCGACAGCGGGCACCCCTGGTGCGTGC